>NW_027250836.1:0-47500 GCF_044704955.1 Pristiophorus japonicus | reverse complement strand
GACAGGAGTTGGGGAGAGGGATGGAGTCCGTGTCGAGGGAACGCAGTTTGTGGCGGGGACCGAAAACAATGGCTTCAGTCTTCCCAATATTCAACTGGAGAAAATTTCTGCTCATCCAGAACTGGATGTGGGACAAGCCGTGTGACAAGTTCGAGAGAAGGGTAGATGCTGAGAGGTTGTTTCCCCCGGGCTGGAGAGTCTAGAACCAGGGGCACATTCTCAGGATAAGGGGTGGGCCATTTAAGACAGAGATGAGGAGAAATTCCTTCACTCAGTGTGTTGTAAATCTTTGGAATTCTCTGCCCCACGGGGCTGTGGATGCTGAGTCTCTGAATATATTCAAGGCTGAGGTCGATAGATTTTTGGAGTCGGGGGGAATCGAGGGATATGGAGATCAGGTGAGAAAATGAGTTGAGGTCAATGAGTAGACGTGATCTTATTGAATGGCGGAGCAGGCTCGAGGGGCCGTATAAACTACTCCTGCTCCTATTTCTTATATTCTTATGTTGTCAGGTGGGGGTGAGGTAGAGCTGGGTGTCTCAGTGTACATGTGGAACCTGAGGCTGTGTTTGTGGATGATGTCACCGAGGGGCAACATGTAGATGAGGAATAGGAGGGGGCCAAGGATAGATCCTGGGGGACACCAGAGGTAACGATGGGGGGGCGGGGAGAGAAGCCGTTGCTGGAGATTCTCTGGCTACGATTCGATGGATAAGAATGGAACCAGGCGAGTGCAGTCCCACCCAGCTGGACCATGGTGGAGAGGTGTTGGAGGAGGATGGAACCAGGCGAGTGCAGTCCCACCCAGCTGGACCATGGTGGAGAGGTGTTGGAGGAGGATGGAACCAGGCGAGTGCAGTCCCACCCAGCTGGACCATGGTGGAGAGGTGTTGGAGGAGGATGGAACCAGGCGAGTGCAGCCCCACCCAGCTGGACCATGGTGGAGAGGTGTTGGAGGAGGATGGAACCAGACGAGTGCAGTCCACCCAGCTGGACCATGGTGGAGAGGTGTTGGAGGATGGAACCAGGCGAGTGCAGTCCCACCCAGCTGGACCATGGTGGAGAGGTGTTGGAGGAGGATGGAACCAGGCGAGTGCAGTCCCACCCAGCTGGACCATGGTGGAGAGGTGTTGGAGGAGGATGGAACCAGGCGAGTGCAGTCCACCCAGCTGGACCATGGTGGAGAGGTGTTGGAGGATGGAACCAGGCGAGTGCAGTCCCACCCAGCTGGACCATGGTGGAGAGGTGTTGGAGGATGGAACCAGGCGAGTGCAGTCCCACCCAGCTGGACCATGGTGGAGAGGTGTTGGAGGATGGAACCAGGCGAGTGCAGTCTCACCCAGCTGGACCATGGTGGAGAGGTGTTGGAGGATGGAACCAGGCGAGTGCAGTCCCACCCAGCTGGACCATGGTGGAGAGGTGTTGGAGGAGGATGGAACCAGGCGAGTGCAGTCCCACCCAGCTGGACCATGGTGGAGAGGTGTTGGAGGAGGATGGAACCAGGCGAGTGCAGTCCCACCCAGCTGGACCATGGTGGAGAGGTGTTGGAGGATGGAACCAGGCGAGTGCAGTCCCACCCAGCTGGACCATGGTGGAGAGGTGTTGGAGGAGGATGGAACCAGGCGAGTGCAGTCTCACCCAGCTGGACCATGGTGGAGAGGTGTTGGAGGAGGATGGAACCAGGCGAGTGCAGTCCCACCCAGCTGGACCATGGTGGAGAGGTGTTGGAGGATGGAACCAGGCGAGTGCAGTCTCACCCAGCTGGACCATGGTGGAGAGGTGTTGGAGGATGGAACCAGGCGAGTGCAGTCCCACCCAGCTGGACCATGGTGGAGAGGTGTTGGAGGAGGATGGAACCAGGCGAGTGCAGTCCCACCCAGCTGGACCATGATGGAGAGGTGTTGGAGGAGGATGGAACCAGGCGAGTGCAGTCCCACCCAGCTGGACCATGGTGGAGGGGTGTTGGAGGAGGATGGAACCAGGCGAGTGCAGTCCCACCCAGCTGGACCATGGTGGAGAGGTGTTGGAGGATGGAACCAGGCGAGTGCAGTCTCACCCAGCTGGACCATGGTGGAGAGGTGCTGGAGAAGGATCGAGTGGTCATCCGTGTCAAAGGCCGCAGACAGGTCCAGGAGGGCGAGGAGGGATACACAGTCACATAGGATATCATTTGTGACTTTAATTATAGCTCTTTAAATGTAGTAGCTGCCACCACCAAATCTCCGAGACCTTGATCAGTATCTGAGGAATCCTCAAAAATACATTCCCTGTATAAACCCTGGGACCCCCCTCAGTGAGAGAGACACTGTATAAACCCTGGGACCCCCCTCAGTGAGAGAGACACTGTATAAACCCTGGGACCCCCCTCAGTGAGAGAGACACTGTATAAACCCTGGGACCCCACTCAGTGAGAGCGACACTGTATAAACCCTGGGACCCCCCTCAGTGAGAGCGACACTGTATAAACCCTGGGACACCCCTCAGTGAGAGAGACACTGAATAAACCCCCCCCCTCAGTGAGAGAGACACTGTATAAACCCCCCCCCCCTCAGTGAGAGAGACACTGTATAAACCCTGGGACCCCCCTCAGTGAGAGAGACACTGTATAAACCCCCCCACTCAGTGAGAGAGACATTGTATAAACCCCCCCCCCCCTCAGTGAGAGAGACACTGTATAAACCCTGGGACCCCCCTCAGTGAGAGAGACACTGTATAAACCCCCCCCTCAGTGAGAGAGACACTGTATAAACCCCCCCTCTCAGTGAGAGAGACTCTGTATAAACCCCCCCGCTCCTCAGTGAGAGAGACACTGTATAAACCCCCCCCTCAGTGAGAGAGACACTGTATAAACCCTGGGACCCCCCTCAGTGAGAGAGACACTGTATAAACCCCCCCCCCTCAGTGAGAGAGACACTGTATAAACCCCCCCACTCAGTGAGAGAGACACTGTATAAACCCCCCCCCCCCCCTCAGTGAGAGAGACACTGTATAAACCCTGGGACCCCCTCAGTGAGAGAGACACTGTATAAACCCTGGGACCCCCCTCAGTGAGAGAGACACTGTATAAACCCTGGGACCCCACTCAGTGAGAGAGACACTGTATAAACCCTGGGACCCCCCCTCAGTGAGAGAGACACTGTATAAACCCCCCCCCCCCTCAGTGAGAGAGACACTGTATAAACCCCCCCCCCCCTCAGTGAGAGAGACACTGTATAAACCCTGGGACCCCCCCTCAGTGAGAGAGACACTGTATAAACCCTGGGACCCCCCTCAGTGAGAGAGACACTGTATAAACCCCCCCGCTCCTCAGTGAGAGAGACACTGTATAAACCCCCCCCTCAGTGAGAGAGACACTGTATAAACCCTGGGACCCCCCTCAGTGAGAGAGACACTGTATAAACCCCCCCCTCAGTGAGAGAGACACTGTATAAACCCCCCCCCTCAGTGAGAGAGACACTGTATAAACCCCCCACCCCCTCAGTGAGAGAGACACTGTATAAACCCTGGGACCCCCCTCAGTGAGAGAGACACTGTATAAACCCTGGGACCCCCCTCAGTGAGAGAGACACTGTATAAACCCTGGGACCCCCCTCAGTGAGAGCGACACTGTATAAACCCTGGGACCCCACTCAGTGAGAGCGACACTGTATAAACCCTGGGACCCCCCTCAGTGAGAGAGACACTGTATAAACCCCCCCCCTCAGTGAGAGAGACACTGTATAAACCCCCCCCCCCTCAGTGAGAGAGACACTGTATAAACCCCCCCACTCAGTGAGAGAGACATTGTATAAACCCCCCCCCCCCCTCAGTGAGAGAGACACTGTATAAACCCTGGGACCCCCCTCAGTGAGAGAGACACTGTATAAACCCCCCCCTCAGTGAGAGAGACACTGTATAAACCCCCCCTCTCAGTGAGAGAGACTCTGTATAAACCCCCCCGCTCCTCAGTGAGAGAGACACTGTATAAACCCCCCCCTCAGTGAGAGAGACACTGTATAAACCCTGGGACCCCCCTCAGTGAGAGAGACACTGTATAAACCCCCCCCCCCCTCAGTGAGAGAGACACTGTATAAACCCCCCCACTCAGTGAGAGAGACACTGTATAAACCCCCCCCCCTCAGTGAGAGAGACACTGTATAAACCCTGGGACCCCCTCAGTGAGAGAGACACTGTATAAACCCTGGGACCCCCCTCAGTGAGAGAGACACTGTATAAACCCTGGGACCCCACTCAGTGAGAGAGACACTGTATAAACCCTGGGACCCCCCCTCAGTGAGAGAGACACTGTATAAACCCCCCCCCCTCAGTGAGAGAGACACTGTATAAACCCCCCCCCCTCAGTGAGAGAGACACTGTATAAACCCTGGGACCCCCCCTCAGTGAGAGAGACACTGTATAAACCCTGGGACCCCCCTCAGTGAGAGAGACACTGTATAAACCCCCCCGCTCCTCAGTGAGAGAGACACTGTATAAACCCCCCCCTCAGTGAGAGAGACACTGTATAAACCCTGGGACCCCCCCTCAGTGAGAGAGACACTGTATAAACCGCCCCCCCCCTCAGTGAGAGAGACACTGTATAAACCCACCCACTCAGTGAGAGAGACACTGTATAAACCCCCCCCCCCTCAGTGAGAGAGACACTGTATAAACCCCCCCCTCAGTGAGAGAGACACTGTATAAACCCCCCTACTCAGTGAGAGAGACACTGTATAAACCCCCCCCCCCCTCAGTGAGAGAGACACTGTATAAACCCCCCCACTCAGTGAGAGAGACACTGTATAAACCCCCCCCCCCTCAGTGAGAGAGACACTGTATAAACCCCCCCACTCAGTGAGAGAGACACTGTATAAACCCCCCCCCTCAGTGAGAGAGACTCTGTATAAACCCCCCCCCTCCTCAGTGAGAGAGACACTGTATAAACCCCCCCCCTCAGTGAGAGAGACTCTGTATAAACCCCCCCCCCCCTCCTCAGTGAGAGAGACACTGTATAACACTGGGGAACCCCCTCAGTGAGGGAGACACTGTATAACCCTGGGACCCCCCTCAGTGAGAGAGACACTGTATAACACTGGGGACCCCCTCAGTGAGAGAGACACTGTATAAACCCTGGGACCCCCCTCAGTGAGGGAGACACTGTATAAACCCCCCCCCCCCAGTGAGAGAGACACTGTATAAACCCCCCCCCCCTCAGTGAGAGAGACACTGTATAACACTGGGACCCCCCTCAGTGAGAGAGACACTGTATAAACCCTGGGACCTCCCTCAGTGAGAAAGACACTGTATAACCCTGGGACCCCCTTCAGTGAGGGAGACACTGTATAACTCTGGGGACCCCCCTCAGTGAGAGAGACACTGTATAAACCCTGGGACCCCTCTCAGTGAGAGAGACACTGTATAACCCTGGGACCCCCCTCAGTGAGAGAGACACTGTATAAACCCTGGGACCCCCCTCAGTGAGAGAGACACTGTATAAACCCTGGGACCCCCCTCAGTGAGAGAGACACTGTATAAACACCCCCCCTCAGTGAGAGAGACACTGTATAAACCCCCCCCCCTCAGTGAGAGAGACACTGTATAACACTGGGACCCCCCTCTGTGAGAGAGACACTGTATAAACCCTGGGACCCCCCTCAGTGAGGGAGACACTGTATAACCCTGGGACCCCCCTCAGTGAGGGAGACACTGTATAACACTGGGGACCCCCCTCAGTGAGAGAGACACTGTATAAACCCTGGGACCCCCCTCAGTGAGAGAGACACTGTATAAACCCCCCTCCCTCAGTGAGGGAGACACTGTATAAACCCCCCCCTCCCTCAGTGAGAGAGACAATGTATAAACCCCCCCTCCCTCAGTGAGGGAGACACTGTATAAAACCCCCCCCCCTCCCTCAGTGAGAGAGACAATGTATAAACCCCCCCTCCCTCAGTGAGAGAGACAATGTATAAACCCCCCCTCCCTCACTGAGGGAGACACTGTATAAACCCCCCCCTCCCTCAGTGAGAGAGACACTGTATAAACCCTGGGACCCCCCTCAGTGAGAGAGACACTGTATAAACCCCCCCTCCCTCAGTGAGGGAGACACTGTATAAACCCCCCCCTCCCTCAGTGAGGGAGACACTGTATAACCCTGGGACCCCCAGTGTTGAGGCTGTGAGTTGTTGTAGACACCAGGGGTGGTGTTGAGCTTCGGGGCAGAGTGCTGGTGCTCTGTGTGGCACAGCGGGCACTCTGCCCTGTGCACGGTATCGAGGGGTTCTCATCGAGCTCCGTGCTGCGATGGGCAGTGGGGTACAGTACCGGTCTAGCGATGTCGGCAGTGTGTGTGGGTGTTGGGTGAGGGCGGACCTATCCCCAATCGCTACCCCCCCACCCCCCCGGGCTCCACACACTCTCTTGGTCACCCACTGATGCTCACTTGGGTGAGGCTGTGCCCTCCTGCGGACCCTGACCCCAGCGAATCCCGAACTGAGGAGTTTGGGGGAGCGGGTTAATGGGAAGAACCTGGACCTTGGTCCCGGGAACAGCGAGCGGGGTGAGAACAGCAATGTGGGAACACACCATCCCGACTGGGAAATATATCGCCGTTCCTTCATCGTCGCTGGGTCCCAATCCTGGAACTCCCTCCCTAACAGCACTGTGGGAGCACCTTCACCACACGGACTGCAGCGGTTCAAGAAGGCGGCTCACCACCACCTTCTCAAGGGGCAATAGGGACGGGCAATAAATGCTGGGCCTTGCCAGCGACGCCCACATCGTGGGAACGAATAACAATTAGTAGCAGTGTGAGAGTAACATGGTGACTAGTTAGAAACATAGATAATCGGTGCAGGAGTAGGCCATTCGGCCCTTCTAGCCTGCACCGCCATTCAATGAGTTCAATGGCTGAACATGAAACTTCAGTACCCCCTTCCTGCTTTCTCGCCATACCCCTTGATCCCCCGAGTAGTAAGAACTTCATCTAACTCCCTTTTGAATATATTTAGTGAATTGGTCTCAACAACTTTCTGTGGTAGAGAATTCCACAGGTTCACCACTCTCTGGGTGAAGAAGTTTCTCCTCATCTCGGTCCTAAATGGCTTACCCCTTATCCTCAGACTGTGACCCCTGGTTCTGGACTTCCCCAACATTGGGAACATTCTTCCTGCATCTAACCTGTCTAACCCCGTCAGAATTCTAAACGTCTCTGAGATCCCCTCTCATTCTTCTGAACTCCAGTGAATACAAGCCCAGTTGATCCAGTCTTTCTTGATAGGTCAGTCCCGCCATCCCGGGAATCAGTCTGGTGAATCTTCGCTGCACTCCCTCAATAGCAAGAATGTCCTTCCTCAGGTTAGGAGACCAAAACTGTACACAATACTCCAGGTGTGGCCTCACCAAGGCCCTGTACAACTGTAGTAACACCTCCCTGCCCCTGTACTCAAATCCCCTCGCTATGAAGGCCAACATGCCATTTGCTTTCTTAACCGCCTGCTGTACCTGCATGCCAACCTTCAATGACTGATGTACCATGACACCCAGGTCTCGCTGCACCTTCCCTTTTCCTAATCTGTCACCATTCAGATAATAGTCTGTCTCTCTGTTTTTACCACCAAAGTGGATAACCTCACATTTATCCACATTATACTTCATCTGCCATGCATTTGCCCACTCACCTAACCTGTCCAAGTCACTCTGCAGCCTCACAGCATCCTCCTCGCAGCTCACACTGCCACCCAACTTAGTGTCATCCGCAAATTTGGAGATACTGCATTTAATCCCCTCGTCTAAATCATTAATGTACAAAGTAAACAGCTGGGGCCCCAGCACAGAACCTTGTGGTACCCCACTAGTCACTGCCTGCCATTCTGAAAAGTCCCCATTTACTCCTACTCTTTGCTTCCTGTCTGCCAACCAGTTCTCAATCCACGTCAGCACACTACCCCCAATCCCATGTGCTTTAACTTTGCACATTAATCTCTTGTGTGGGACCTTGTCGAAAGTTGGATCCGTAATGCTCAGTGCCGATCCTGTGCACCATTGACATGGGTGTTGCAGTGGGCCTGTGTGTTTAAGGGTTGCTGTTAGCCTGTGGGAGCTGGAAGGGTTAATGCTCCATGCAGTGTGGCAGGGCGGTACCTCATTCTCAGTCCCTCTGTTTTCTTTCCATAAGTATTTCCAAGACTCAGGCTCCAACTTTCCACGTGGACCAGACTGTCTGCTCCTGTCCGGAGCTTCACTCTCTCTCACTCTCGCCGCGTCCCTCCGGCAGAGCGGCGCACAAAGGGTTAACGTGCGGTGGGGTGGGGAGACGGGAGCTGTGGGGAGCCCTGCCTGGAGAATGTCTGTTACTCTCCCCAGCACTGCACTCGACTCTGGATGGTTGCAGTTCCTCTATGTCTCTGTGCTTGTGGCCGTCACTCTGACCCTCTGGATCGTCTTCCTGTTCTGTGGCTTCAGAAGTCATCGCCGAGAGCACATCTGGATCAACACCTGGACAGGTGAGTGCGAGAGAGAGTGGGGAGTAGGGGGAGGGAGGGGAGTAGGGAGGTGGTGGGGGAGGAGGGAGGGACAGGGCCGGGGCGGTCATGCATCGGGATGAGCATGAGTGCGAGGCCAGGCAGAGGACGGGGATAGAGGGTCTCTGTGCAGCGAGTGACGGTGTCTCCAGGAACGGAGGGAGGAATGCGAGCAAGCAGCTGTGGACTGTGGGTTGTGAATGGGCCCCTGCAGGATTCTGCAGTTAGACTCTGCACTCACAAGGAGGCCACACAGACCAACAATAAGAGCAGGCAGGTCATCCCGAACACTGAACATTGAACACTGAACGTCAGCAGCTGAGCAGAGACTGTGTGCAAACTGGTGCCAGCTCTCACACTCACCACCATCATCACAGGCAGTCCCTCGGAGTCGAGGAAGACTTGCTTCCACTCTAAACATGAGTCCCTCGGTGGCTGAACAGTCCAATACGGGAACCGCAGGCCCTGTCACAGGTGGGACAGACAGTGGTTGAGGGAAAGGGAGGGTGGGGCAGGTTTGCCGCTAAGTTCCCGGGCAACTATGGCGGTGCGACGTTCCGGCCTGTCGCTGTTGGGGTTGTCCATGGGGGTCCAGACGTTCCAGGTCCTGAACTCCATGTTAACGGGGTGGGAGATGCCTGTGCGTGAGTTCTTTTAACGTGGGGTGGCTGTTGTACAGCGGCAACCACACGGGCTCAGCTGAGCAAGGTCTTGGTCCATTGGCAAGGGGGTCCAAGATGACCGGAGACCAGGCACTGCGGTATGGGCCTAGTTGCCGACGGCAAGATGATGGCCACAGGCTCGGCACTGCGTAGCACCCCTGATGGTAGCTGGTCTGAGGCCTGGTTTGGGGGCAGGCATCGGGGGGGGATTCAGCGGCCCACTGGGGTTCCAAGAGGGACGGCAGGGAGTGACAGCCAATGGTACTCACCACGTGCTGGAGTCCTCCTCCCAGAGACACACAGACACTCAGACAGGCTGTGCGTTGGTTCTACACGGCCCGGAGTGAGGGGAGCGGAGGGTAAGGACTCTCGTCCGCTCCATTTCACCCTGCTGATCCGCGATCCAGCTCGCGGGCCTCTGCTCTAACACCCGTGGTTTAGGCGCGCAGCAGACCCTGCTCATCCCACAGCTCCCGCGACCACCCAACCCCGGGGTCTGAAACCGGAGGAACACGCCCCACAGGCAATGTGCCCCCAACACACCAAACAACGCACAGGCCAGCCCAAGGCTTCCAGGGGATCGGTGTGCAACCATCAGTCCACCCTGTCCCCACATTCAGCACCCTCCCTTAGATACACCACCCCACTCCCAGGGGCAGGTACAGGGGGTTAGATACAGAGTAACGCTCCCTCTGCACTGTCCCATCAAACACTCCCAGGGGCAGGTACAGGGGGTTAGATACAGAGTAAAGCTCCCTCTGCACTGTCCCATCAAACACTCCCAGGGCAGGTACAGGGGGTTAGATACAGAGTAAAGCTCCCTCTGCACTGTCCCATCAAACACTCCCAGGGGCAGGTACAGGGGGTTAGATACAGAGTAACGCTCCCTCTGCACTGTCCCATCAAACACTCCCAGGGGCAGGTACAGGGGGTTAGATACAGAGTAAAGCTCCCTCTGCACTGTCCCATCAAACACTCCCAGGGGCAGGTACAGGGGGTTAGATACAGAGTAAAGCTCCCTCTGCACTGTCCCATCAAACACTCCCAGGGCACGTACACGGGGTTAGATACAGAGTAAAGCTCCCTCTACACTCTCCCATCAAACACTTCCAGGGCAGGTACAGGAGGTTAGATACAGAGTAAAGCTCCCTCGATACTGTCCCATCAAACACTCCCAGGGCAGGTACAGGGGGTTAGATACAGAGTAAAGCTCCCTCTACACTGTCCCATCAAACATTCCCAGGGCAGGTACAGCACGGGGTTAGATACAGAGTAAAGCTCCCTCGACACTGTCCCATCAAACACTCCCAGGGCAGGTACAGCACGGGTTAGATATAAAGTAAAGCTCCCTCTACACTGTCCCATCAAACACTCCCAGGACAGGTACAGCACGGGGTTAGATACAGAGTAAAGCTCCCTCTACACTGTCCCATCAAACACTCCCAGGGCAGGTATAGCACGGGTTAGATACAGAGTAAAGCACCCTCTACACTGTCTCATCAAACACTCCCAGGGCAGGTACTACACAGGGTTAGAAACAGAGTAAAATTCTCTCTAAACTGTCCGATCAAACATTCCCAGGGCTGGGACAGCATGGGGTAAGAGACAGAGTAAAGCTCCCTCTACACTGTCCCATCAAGCACTCCCAGGGCAGGTACAGCACGGGTTAGATACAGAGTAAAGCTCCCTCTACACTGTCCCATCAAGCACTCCCAGGGCAGGTGCAGCACGGAGTTAGGTACAGAGTAAAGCTCCCTCTACACTGCCCCATCAAACACGCCCAGGGCAGGTACAGGGGGTTAGATACAGAGTAAAGCTCCCTCTACACTGTCCCATCAAACACTCCCAGGGCAGGTACAGGGGGTTAGATGCAGAGTAAAGCTCCCTCTACACTGTCCCATCAAACACTCCCAGGGCAGGTACAGGGGGTTAGATACAGAGTAAAGCTCCCTCCACAATGTCCATCAAATACTCCCAGGGCACGTACAGCACGGGTTAGATACAGTGTAAAGCTCCCTCTACACTGTCCCATCAAACACTCCCAGGGCAGGTATAGCACGTGTTAGATACAGAGTAAAGCACCCTCTACACTGTCCCATCAATCACTCCCAGGGCACGTACAGGGGGTTAGATTCAGGGTAAAGCTCCCCCTATACTGTCCCATCAAACAATCCCAGGACGGGTTCAGCATGGGGCTAGATACAGAGTAAAGATCCCTCTACACTGTCCCATCAAACACTCCCAGGGCAGGTACAGGGGGTTAGATGCAGAGTAAAGCTCCCTCCACAATGTCCATCAAATACTCCCAGGGCAGGTACAGGGGGTTAGATGCAGAGTAAAGCTCCCTCTACACTGTCCTATCAAATACTCGCAGGACAGTACAGCATGGGATAAGATACAGAGTAAAGCTCCCTCTACACTGTCCATCAAACACTTCCAGGGCAGGTACAGGGGGTTCGATACAGAGTAAAGCTCCCTCTACACTGTCCCATCAAACATTCCCAGGACAGGTACAGCATGGGGTAAGATACAGAGTAAAGCTCCCTCTACACTGTCCATCAAACACTCCCAGAGCAGGTACAGCACGGGTTAGATACAGAGTAAAGCACCCTCGACACTGTTCCATCATACACTCCCAGGGCAGGCACATCATGGGTTAGATACAGAGTAAAGCTCCCCCTACACTGTCCCATCATAGAAACATAGAAACATAGAAAATAGGTGCAGGAGTAGGCCATTCAGTCCTTCGAGCCTGCACCACCATTCAATAAGATCATGGCTGATCATTCCCTCAGTACCCCTTTCCTGCTTTCTCTCCATACCCCTTGATCTCTTTTGCTGTAAGAGCCATATCTAACTCTCTCTTGAATATATCCAATGAACTGGCATCAACAACTGTCTGCGGCAGGGAATTCCACAGGTTAACAACTCTCTGAGTGAAGAAGTTTCTCCTCATCTCAGTCCTAAATGGCCTACCCCTTAACCTGAGGCTATGTCGCCTGGTTCTGGACTTCCCCAACATCGGGAACATTCTTCCTGCATCGAACATGTCCAGTCCTGTCAGAATCTTATATGTTTCTATGAGATCCCCTCTCATTCTTCTAAACTCCAGTGAATAAAGGCTCAGTTGATCCAGTCTATCGTCATATGACAGTCTAGCCATCCCTGGAATCAGTCTGGTGAACCTTCGCTGCACTCCCTCAATAGCAAGAAAGTCCTTCCTCAGATTAGGAGACCAAAACTGAACACAATATTCCAGGTGAGGCCTCACTAAGACCTTGTACAACTGCAGTAAGACTTCCCTGCTCCTATACTCAAATCCCTAGCTATGAAGGCCAACATACCATTTGCTTTCTTCACCACCTGCTGTAGCTGCATGCCAACTTTCAATGACTGATGAACCATGACACCCAGGTCTCGTTGCACCTCCCCTTTTCCTAATCTGCCGCCATCCAGATAATATTCTGCCTTCGTGTTTTTGCCACCAAAGTGGATAACCTCACATTTATCCACATTATACTGCATCTGCCATGCATTTGCCCACTCACCTAACCTGTCCAAGTCACCCTGCAGCCTCTCAGCGTCCTCCTCACAGCTCACACCGCCACCCAGTTTAGTGTCATCTGCAAACTTGGAGATATTACACTCAATTCCTTCATCCAAATCATTGATGTATATTGTAAAGAGCTGGGTTCCCAGCACTGAGCCCTGCAGCACTCCACTAGTCACTGCCTGCCATTCTGAAAAGGACCCGTTTATCCCGACTCTCTGCTTCCTGTCTGCCAACCAGTTCTCTATCCACGTCAATACATTACCCCCAACACCATGTGCTTTGATTTTGCACACTAATCTCTTGTGTGGGACCTTGCTAAAAGCCTTTTGAAAGTCCAAATACACCACATCCACTGGTTCTCCCTTGTCCACTCTACTAGTTACATCCTCAAAAAATTCCAGAAGATTTGTCAAGCATGATTTCCCTTTCATAAATCCATGCTGACTTGGACCGATCCTGTCACTGCTTTCCAAATGTGCTGCTATTTCATCTTTAATAAATGATTCCAACATTTTCCTCACTACTGATGTCAGGCTAACCGGTCTATAATTACCCATTTTCTCTCCCTCCCTTTTTAAAAACTGGTGTTACATTAGCTACCCTCCAGTCCATAGGAACTGATCCAGAGTCGATAGACTGTTGGAAAATGATCACCAATGCATCCACTATTTCTCGGGCCACTTCCTTCAGTACTCTGGGATGCAGACTATCAGGCCCCAGGGATTTATCGGCCTTCAATCCCATCAATTTCTCTAACGCAATTTCCTGCGTAATAAGGATTTCCTTCAGTTCCTCCTTCTCACTGGACTCACTGTCCCCTAGTACATTCGGAAGGTTATTTGTGTCTTCCTTTGTGAAGACAGAACCCAAGTATTTGTTCAATTGGTCTGCCATTTCTTTCTTCCCCATTATAAATTCACCTGAATCCAACTACAAGGGACCTATATTTGTCTTCACTAATCTTTTTCTCTTCACATATTTATAGAAGCTTTTGCAGTCAGTTTTTATGTTCCCGGCAAGCTTCATCTCATACCCTATTTTCCCCCTCTGAATTAAACCCTTCGTCCTCCTCTGTTGAATTCTACAGATTAGGAAAAGGGGAGGTGCAATGAGACCTGGGTGTCATGGTACATCAGTCATTGAAGGTTGGCATGCAGGTACAGCAGGCGGTTAAGAAAGCAAATGGCATGTTGGCCTTCATAGCGAGGGGATTTGAGTACAAGGGCAGGGAGGTGTTACTATAGTTGTACAGGGCCTTGGTGAGACCACACCTGGAGTATTGTGTACAGTTTTGGTCTCCTAACCTGAGGAAGGACATTCTTGCTATTGAGGGAGTGCAGCGAAGATTCACCAGACTGATTCCCCGGATGGCGGGACTGACATATCAAGAAAGACTGGATCAACTGGGCTTGTATTCACTGGAGTTCAGAAGAATGAGAGGGGATCTCATAGAAACGTTTAAAATTCTGATGGGTTTAGACAGGTTAGATGCAGGAAGAATGTTCCCAATGTTGGGGAAGTCCAGAACCAGGGGTCACAGTCGAAGGATAAGGGGTAAGCCATTTAGGACCAAGATGAGGAGAAACCTCTTCACCCAGAGAGTGGTGAACCTGTGGAATTCTCTACCACAGAAAGTTGTTGAGGCCAATTCACTAAATATATTCAAAAAGGAGTTAGAAGTAGTCCTTACTACTCGGGGGATCAAGGGGTATGGTGAGAAAGCAGGAATGGGGTACTGAAGTTGCATGTTCAGCCATGAACTCATTGAATGGCGGTGCAGGCTAGAAGGGCCGAATGGCCTACTCCTGCACCTATTTTCTATGTTTCTATGTTTCATCCAGCCCTTGTTGCTTTTTCTAGACAATTTATATGCCTCTTCCTTGGTTTTAACACGATCCTTAATTTCCCTTGTTAGCCACGGTTGAGCCACCTTCCCCGTTTTATTTTTACTCCAGACAGGGATGTACAATTGCTGAAGTTCATCCATGTGATCTTTAAATGTTTGCCATTGCCTATCCACCGTCAACCCTTTAAGTATCACTCGCCAGTCTATTCTAGCCAATTCACGTCTCATACCATCGAAGTTCCCTTTCCTTAAGTTTAGGACCCTAGTCTCTGAATTAACTGTGTCACTCTCCATCTTAATAAAGAATTCTACCATATTATGGTCACTCTTCCCCAAGGGGCCTCGCACAACAAGATTGTTAATTAGTCCTTTCTCATTACACATCACCCAGTCTAGGATGGCCACTCCCAGGGCAGGTACAGCACGGGTTAGATACAGAGTAAAGCTCCCGCTACACTGTCCCCATCAAACACTCCCAGGGCAGGTACAGCACAGGGTTAGATACAGAATAAAGCTCCCTCTACACTGTCCCATCAAACATTCCCAGGGCAGGTACAGGGGGTTAGATACAGAGTAAAGCTCCCTCTACACTGTCCCATCAAACACTCCCAGGGCAGGTACAGCACGGGTGAGATACAGAGTAAAGCTCCCTCTGCACTGTCCCATCAAACACTCCCAGGGCAGGTACATGGGGTTAGATACAGAGTAAAGCTCCCTCTACACTGTCCCATCAAACACTCCCAGGGCAGGTACAGCACGAGGTTAGATACAAAGTAAAGCTCCCTCTACACTGTCCCATCAAGTACTCCCAGGGCAAGTACAGGGGGTTAGATACAGAGTAAAGCTCCCTCTACACTGTCCCATCACACACTCCCAGGGCAGGTACAGGGGGTTAGATACAGAGTAAAATTCCCTCTACACTGTCCCATCAAGCACTCCCAGGTCAGGTACAGGGGGTTAGATACAGAGTAAAGCTCCCTCTACACTGTCCCATCAAACACTCCCAGGACAGGTACAGCACGGGTGAGATACAGATCCCTCTACATTAACAAACTATTACGTTTGGCAAGCCTCAATGTGTTGCCTTGACCTTCCTCCTGTTGTCACTCTCACGGTGCACACTGCTCTCGCAGTCAGATTCTCTCTGTTTCTAAACCAGGGACCGTTGTCCTCAAAATGATTTGTTTCTTGTTTTGCAGGAAGTGAGGAGAGAAGAGTGAAGAGCAAGAATAAAGTCGAGGTAAGGTTCAGAGTGGGGGCTGGTAATTCGATTTCTCGCCCATGGAATGGTTTCTTCAGCTTCCAAAATGGCAGGCAGGGATCGCGTGCTGATTCCCCAGCCTGAAGTGCAGCACCTGCCATATTGGTAAAGGCAGCTCCATTACCATCAGGAGCCCTCGGGAGTATTCAATAATCAGCGTCCTGTGATTCTTGTGCCATTGTGGTCTGTCCCAGTGCCTGACTCGCCAACGTAAGAAATGGGAGCAGGAGTCGGCCATTTGGCCCCTCGAGCCTGCTCCACCATTCAATAAGATCATGGCTGATCTGATCATGGACTCAGCTCCACTTCCCTGCCCGCTCCCCATAACACTTTACTCCCTTATCGCTCAAAAATCTGTCTATCTCCGCCTTAAATATATTCAATGACCCAGCCTTCACAGCTCTCTGGGGCAGAGATGTCCATAGATTCACCACCCTCTGAGAGAAGAAATTCCTCCTCATAGAAACATAGAAACATAGAAAATAGGTGCAGGAGTAGGCCATTCGGCCCTTCGAGCCTGCACCGCCATTCAATAAGATCATTGCTGATCATTCCCTCAGTACCCCTTTCCTGCTTTCTCTCCATACCCCTTGATCCCTTTAGCCATAAGGGCCATATCTAACTCCCTCTTAAATATATCCAGTGAACTGGCATCAACAACTCTCTGCGGCAGGGAATTCCACAGGTTAACAACTCTCTGAGTGAAGAAGTTTCTCCTCATCTCAGTCCTAAATGGCCTACCCCTTATCCTTAGACTATGTCCCCGAGTCCTGGACTTCCCCAACATCGGGAACATTCTTCCTGCATCTAACCTGTCCAGTCCCGTCATTTTATATGTTTCTATGAGATCCCCTCTCATCCTTCTCAACTCCAGTGAATACAGGCCCAGTCGATCCAGTCTCTCCTCATATGTCCCGCCATCCCGGGAATCAGTCTGGTGAACCTTCGCTGCACTCCCTCAATAGCAAGAATGTCCTTCCTCAGATTAGGAGACCAAAACTGAACACAATATTCCAGGTGAGGCCTCACCAAGGCCCTGTACAACTGCAGTAAGACCTCCCTGCTCCTATACTCAAATCCCCTCGCTATGAAGGCCAACGTTCAATTTGCTTTCTTCACCATCTGCTGTACCTGCATGCCAACTTTCAATGACTGATGAACCATGACACCCAGGTCTCGTTGCACCTCCCCTTTTCCTAATCTGCCGCCATTCAGATAATACTCTGCCTTTGTGTTTTTGCCACCAAAGTGGATAACCTCACATTTATCCACATTATACTGCATCTGCCACACATTTGCCCACTCACCTAACCTGTCCAAGTCACCCTGCAGCCTCTTAGCATCCCCCTCACAGCTCACACTGCCACCCAGCTTAGTGTCATCTGCAAACTTGGAGATATTACACTCAATTCCCTCATCTAAATCGTTAATGTATATTGTAAATAGCTGGGGTCCCAGCACTGAGCCCTGTGGCACCCCACTAGTCACTGCCTGCCATTCTGAAAAGGACCCGTTTATCCCGACTCTCTGCTTCCTGTCTGCCAACCAGTTATCTATCCACATCAGTTAACTACTCCCAATATCATGTGCTTTAAGTTTGCACATCAATCTCTTGTGTGGGGCCTTGTCAAAAGTCCAAATACACCACATCCACTGGTTCTCCCTTGTCCACTCTGCTAGTTACATCCTCAAAAAATTCTCGAAGATTTGTCAAGCATGATTTCCCTTTCATAAATCCATGCTGATTTGGACCGATCCTGTCACTGCTTTCCAAATGCGTTGCTATTTCATCTTTAATAATTGATTCCAACATTTTCCTCACTACTGATGTCAGGCTAACCGATCTATAATTACCCGTTTTCTCTATCCCTCCTTTCTTAAATAGTGGTGTTACATTAGCTACCCTCCAGTCCATTGGAACCGATCCAGAGTCGATAGACTGTTGGAAAATGATCACAAATGCACCCACTATTTCTAGGGCCACTTCCTTAAGTACTCTGGGATGCAGACTATCAGGCCCCAGGGATTTATCGGCCTTCAATCCCATCAATTTCCCCAACACAATTTCCCGCCTAATAAGGATTTCCTTCAGTTCCTCCTTCTCACTCGACCCTCGTATTTCCAGAAGGTTATTTGTATCTTCCTTCGTGAAGACAGCACCAAAGTATTTGTTTAACTGGTCCGCCATTTCTTTGTTCCCCATTATAAATTCACCTGAATCTGACTGCAAGGGACCTACGTTTGTTTTCACTAATCTTTTTCTCTTCACATATCTATAGAAGCTTTTGCAGTCAGTTTATATGTTCCCAGCAAGCTTCCTCTCGTACTCTATTTTCCCCCTCCTAATTAAACCCTTTGTCCTCCTCTGCTGAATTCTAAATTTCTCCCAGTCCTCAGGTTTGCTGCTTTTTCTGGCCAATTTATATGCCTCTTCCTTGGCTTTAACACTATCCTTAATTTCCCTTGTTAGCCACGGTTGAGCCACCTTCCCCGTTTTATTTTTACTCCAGACAGGGATGTACAATTGTTGAAGTTCATCCATGTGATCTTTAAATGTTTGCCATTGCCTATCCACCGTCAACCCTTTAAGTATCACTCGCCAGTCTATTCTAGCCAATTCATGTCTCATACCATTGAAGTTACCTTTCCTTAAGTTCAGGACCCTAGTCTCTGAATTAACTGTGTCACGGTCCACCTTAATAAAGAATTCTACCATATTATGGTCACTCTTCCCCAAGGGGCCCCGCACAAGAAGATTGTTAATTGGTCCCTTCTCATTACACATCACTCAGTCTAGGATGGCCAGCCCTCTCGTTGGTTCCTCATCTCTGTTCTAAGTGGGCAGCCCCTTATTCTTAAACGATGCCCCCTAATTCTAACTGCCCCCATGAGGGGAAACATCCTCTCTGCATCCACCTTGTCGAACTCCCTCAGTATCTTATACGTTTCAATAAGATCACCTCTTATTCTTGAGTACAGGCCCAACCTGCTCAACCTTTCTTTATAAGTCAACCCCCTCATCTCCGGAATCAACCGAGTGAACCTTCTCTGAACAGTCTCCAATGCTAGTATATCCTTCCTTTAATACGGAAACCAAAACTGCACGCAGTACTCCAGGTGTGGCCTCACCAATACCCTGTACAGTGTAGCAGGACTTTTCTGCTTTTATACTCGATCCCCCTTGCAATAAAGGCCAACATTCCATTGGCCTTCCTGTTCACTTGCTGTACCTGCTGACTAACTTTTTGTGTTTCATGCACCAGGACCCCCAGGTCCCTCTGTACTGCAGCATTTTGTAATCGCTCCCCATTTAAATTATAATTTGCTTTTTTATTTTTCTTGCCAAAGTGGATAACTTCACATTTTCCCACATTATACTCCATCTGCCAAATTTTTGCGCACTCCCTGAGCCTGTCTACATCCATTGGCAGATTCTTGTGTCCTTCTCTCAATTTGCTTTCCCACCCATCATTGTATCAACAAGTTTGGTTACATTCCACTCAGTCCCTTCATCCAAGTCATTAATATAGATTGTAAATCATGCTGAACTTGCTCAGTCACTCGTGGCTCTCACCTGAAGGAAAGCCCTTCACAGCGCAGGTTAAAGTGATCGTTTTATATTTGTTCCTGGGATGTGAGCGTCGCTGGCAAGGCCGGCATTTATTGCCCATCCCTTATTGCCCCTGGAGAAGGTGGTGGTGAGCCCCCTTCTTGAACCGCTGCAGTCCGTGTGGTGAAGGTGCTCCCACAGTGCTGTTAGGGAGGGAGTTCCAGGATTGTGACCCAGCGACGATGAAGGAACGGCCGATATATTTCCCAGTCGGGATGGTGTGTGACTGGGAGGGGAACGTGGAGGTGGTGGTGTTCCCACGCGCCTGCTGCCCTTGTCCTTCGAGGGGGTAGAAGTCATAGAATCACAGAAGTTTACAGCACGGAAGGAGGCCATTCGGCCCATCGTGTCCGCACCGGCCGACCAAGAGCTACCCAGCCTAATCCTACTTTCCAGCTCTCGGTCCGTAGCCCTGTGGGTTACGGCACTTCAGGTGTACATCCAGGTACTGTTTAAATGTGGTGAGGGTTTCTGCCTCTACCACCCTTTCAAGCCGTGAGTCCCAGACCCCCACCACCCTCTGGGTGAAGAAGCCTCCCCTCAAATCCCCTCTCAACCTTCTAGCAATTACTTTAAATTCATGCCCCCTGGTTGTTGACCCCTCTTCGAAGGGAAATAGGTCCTTTCTAACCACTATATCTAGGCCCCTCATAATTTTATACACCTCAATCAGGTCACCCCTCAGTATCCTCGGTTCCAAGGAAAACAGACCCAGCCTATCCAATCTGTCCTCATAGCTAAGATTCTCCAGTCCCGGCACCATCCTCGTAAACCTCCTCTGTACCCTCTCCAGTGCAATCACATCCTTCCTGTAATGTGACCAGAACTGCACGCAGTACTCCAGCTGTGGTCTAACCAATGTTTCTACAGTTCAAGCATAACCTCCCTGCTCAAGTATTCCGTATACCTTCTTAACCACCTTATCCACCTGGCCTGCTACCTTCAGGGATCTGTGGACCTGCACTCCAAGGTCCCTCTGTTCCTCTACACTTCTCAGTGTCCTACCATTTAATGTGTAGTCCTTTGCCTTGTTGGCCCTCCCCAAATGTATTACCTCACACTGCTCCGGATTAATTTCTATTTGCTGCTGTTCTGCCCACCTGACCAGTACATTGATATCTTCCGCAGTCCACAGCTTTCTTCTTCATTATCAACCACACAGCCTATTTTAGCATCATCTGCAAACTTCTTAATCATACCCCCAACATTCAAGTCTAAATCATTGATATATACCACAAAAAGCAAGGGACCCAGCACTGAGCCCTGCGGAACCCCACTGGATACATCCTTCCAGTCACAAAAACACCCATTAACCATTACCCTTTGCTTCCTGCCTCTGAGACAATTTTGGATCCAACTTGCTACTTTGCCCTGGATCACATGGTCTTTTACTTTCGTGACCAGTCTGCCATGTGGGACCTTATCAAAAGCTTTGCTAAAATCCATATGCACTACATCATACACACTGCCCTCATCGACCCTCCTGGTTACCTCCTCGAAAAATTCAATCAGGTTAGTCAGACACGACCTTCCCTTAACAAATCCATGCTGATTGTCCTTGATTAATCCGTGTCTTTCCAAATGTAAATTTATCCTGTCTTTCAGGATTTTTCCCAATAATTTCCCCACCACTGAGGTTAGGTTGACAGGCCTGTAATTACTCAGTCTATCCCTTTCTCCCTTCTTAAACAAAGGTACAATGTTAGCAGACCTCCAGTCCTCTGGCACCACACCTGTAGCCAGAGAGGATTGGAAAATGATGGTCAGAGTCTCTGCTATTTCCTCTTTTGCTTCGCTTAACAGCCTGGGATACATTTCATCGGCCTGGAGATTTATCCACTTTCAAAGCTGCTAAACTCCTTAATACTTCCTCTCTCACTATATTTATTTAATCTAATATTTCACACTCCTCCTCGATAGCAGTATCTGCATCGCCCCTCTCTTTTGTGAAAACAGACGCAAAGTATTCATTTAGAACCATACCCACATCTTCTGCCTCCACACACAGATTACCTTTATGGTCACTAATAGACCCCACCCTTTCTTTAGTTATCTCTTGCTCTTAATATATTTATAAAACATCTTTGGGTTTTCTTCATTTCATTTGCCAAGAATTTTTCACACTCTCTCTTTGCTTTCCTAATGTCCTTCTTACTTTCACCCCTGGACTTTCTATACCCCAGGGTTTCTGCAGAATTTAGCCCTCGGTATCTGTCATAAGCCTCTCTTTTTTTCTTTATCCTCCCCTGAATGTCCCTCGTCATCCAGAGGGCTCTAGATTTGTTAGTCCCACCCTTTTTCTTTCAGGGCACATGTTTGGCCTGAATCTTGCGGATCTCCTCCTTGAATGCCTCCCACTGCTCTGACACGGATTGACCTACAAGTAGCTGTTTCCAGTCCACTGTGGTTAAATCACCTCTCAGCTTAGCAAAGTTGGCTTTTCCCCAATTTAGGTCGTGGGTTTGGGAGGAGCTCCGAACAAACGTGTGGAAAACTTGCAGAACCTACGGGTTAGTTGCTGGTCAATTTCCGGGCGTCTCCGGCCTGTTTTCTCAATCTGGAAAGATCACTGTGTCTAATCAGAGATAGTTTGCACTTAGAAAATAGAAGATAGGTGCAGGAGTAGGACATTTGGCCCTTCTGCTCCTGGTGTTGTTGGCCTCAGCGTCCTGCATGGTCTGATAGGGATGGAGCAGGAGAGCAAGCAGTGAGGATGACAGGCGAGATCAGGAGGTTTAGAGGGGATTTGAGGGGAGTTTCTTTATGCAGAGGGTTGTGGGGATCTGGAACTCGCTGCCTGGAAGAGTGGTGGATGCAGAAACCCTCATCACTTTTAAGAGATGGTTGGATGGGCACTTAAAGTGCAGTAACCTGCAGGGTTACGGACCTAGAGCTGGTAATTGGGATTAGACTGGATGACCTTTTGTTGGATGGAGCAGATATAATGGTAAGTACTGAAGGGAATAGAATACGGCCAGGGCGATCTCCTGGACTAGTGTCGATCGCCTGGATGGGTCGGAGAGGAATTTTCCCAGATTGGCCTTAAATTGGCCTGGGTTTTTATCTGGTTTTTGCCTCTCCCAGGAGATCACATGACTCCGGTTGGGGTGGAGTGTAGAATGTTTCAGTATAAGGCGTGTCGCAGTTGTGTGAGGCGGACTGGTTGGGCTGGGTGCTCTTTGCCTTTCCGTCATTGTTCATAGGTTTATATGTAATCTTCAGGGCTGCTGACCGAGAGCCGTGCGGCTCTTTGTCGGCCGGCACGGACACGATGGGCCGGAATGGCCTCCTTCTGTGCTGTAAATTTCTATGTTTCTATATTTCTATGTTTCTATACTGGGACAAGAAGGTAGGAAGTCAGGGAGGGGAGGAGGAAGAGGAGAGGAGATGGGAAAGGAGGAGGTGGATGATGAGGAGGATGAGAATGAGTGCAATAGCTGCTCTAGTGTGTGAGGTGCGGGGAAGTGAGGCTTACAATAGTGGTGAGTGTGTGAGTGTGAGGAGACGGTGTATTGACGTGTGGTGCTGTGAGTGTAGGGCGTGAAGAGACGCAGGGGCAGCGGAGTGTTGTGAATAGTGGGTCTGGAGGTGGTGGAGGTGTGAGCAGGGAGTGAGAGCAAGCTTCGTACCTTCAGAACTCTCGTGAGGTCAATGAACTGGCTCAAAAAGGGCAGGATTGGGTGTTAAATATTTCTGGATATAAGGTGTTCAGGAAAGATAGGTGTTATGTCTCAAAGAAAGCAATGTGACTGAGTATTGTAGACGTGAGTAAGTGTGACCTTAGTCTCTTCATTCTGGCTCCAGAGTGCTGGCACAGCATGGGAGGCCGGCTTATATACAGTGCTCCCAAGGGATGCTGGGATCCCTTGGGACTCCAACAGATGTGCCCTCTGGTGGCGGTAGAATGCTGGTTACAAGGTGTTGCATACATAACAATAGGGAAGGAGAGCTAGGAGGTGGTGTGACAGTATTGGTTAATGTTACAGTGCTGGAGAGAGAGGATGTTGTGGATGGGTTGAGGAGAGACCCTACACGGCTAGAGTTAAGAAATAATAGAGGTATGATGTCACTACTAGGTGTATTCTATAGGCCGCCAACTAATAGGAAAGATATGGAGTAACAAATTTACAGGGAAATTACAGAGAGATGCAGGAACTGTAGAGTAGTGATAATGGGGGACTTCAACTATCCGAATATAGACTGGGATAGTAATAGTGTAAAGGGCTGGGAGGGAGAAGTTTTCTGAAGTGTGTTCAGGAGAACATTCTCGATCAGTACGTTCCCGGCCCGACGAGGGAGGAGGCATTGCTGGATCTGGTTCTGGGGAATGAAGTAGGTCAGGTGGACCAAGTGTCTGTAAGTGAACATTTAGGGAAGAGTGATCATAGTATCGTAAGGTTTAGATTAGCTATAGAAAAGGATAGGGAGCAATCTAGAGTAAAAATGTTTAACTGGAGGAAAGCCAATTTCAGTGGGTTGAGAACGTATCTGGCACGGGTAAACTGGAATCAAAGATCGGCAGCGAACCTGTAGAGGGACAATGGGCTGCCTTTAAAGATGAGATGGTTCGGGTACAATCGAGGTATATTCCCACTCGGGGGGAAAGGTGGGGCAACTAAAGTCAGGGCTCCCTGATGATGAAAGAGTTAGGGAGTAAGATGAAGCAGTAAAAGAGCGGGTATGACAGATGTCAGGTCGAGAATACATCTGAGAATCAGGCTGAATATAGAAAGTTCAGAGGGGAAGTGAAACAGGAAATAGGAGGGGCAAAGAGAGAGTGTGAGAATAGAATGGCAGCCAACATAAAAGAGAATCCAAATGTCTTCTATAGGTACATAAATAATAAATGGGGAGAAAGCAGAGGGGAGGAGCTGATTCGGGACCAAAAAGGTGACTATGTGTGGAGGCAGAGAGTACGGCTGAGCTTTGACATTCGGCCCTTCGAGCCTGCACCACCATTCAATAAGATCATGGCTGATCATTCACCTCAGTACCCCTTTCCTGCTTTCTCTCCATACCCCTTGATCCCTTAAGCCGTAAGGGCCACATTTAACTCCCTTTTGAATATATCTAACGAACTGGCCTCAACAACTCTCTGCAGTAGAGAATTCCACAGGTTAACAACTCTCTGAGTGAAGAAGTTTCTCCTCATCTCGGTCCTAAATGGCCTACCCCTTATCCTTAGACTGTGAACCCTGGTTCTGGACTTCCTCAACATTGGGAACATTCTTCCCGCATCTAACCTGTCCAGTCCCGTCAGAATTTTACATGTTTCTAAGAGATCCCCTCTCATTCTTCTAAACTCCAGTGAATATAAGCCCAGTCGATCCAGTCTTTCTTCATATGTCAGACCTGCCATCTCGGAAATCAGTCTGGTGAACCTTCGCTGCACTCCCTCAATAGCAAAAACGTCCTTCCTCAGATTAGAAGACCAAAACTGCACACATTACTCAAGGTGTGGTCTCACCAAGGCCCTGTACAACTGCAGTAAGACCTCCCTGCTCCTATACTCAAATCCCCTAGCTAGGAAGGCCAACATACTATTTGCTTTCTCGACCAATATGTCGAGGAACCAACTAGAGAGCAGGCCATCCTAGACTGGGTCTTGTGTAATGAGAGAGGATTAATTAGCAATCTGGTTGTGCAGGGCCCCTTGGGGAAGAGTGAGCATAATATGATAGGATTCTTCATTAAGATGGAGAGTGACACACTTAATTCAGAGACTAGTGTCCTGAACCTAAAGAAAGGAAACTTCGAAAGTATGAGACATGAATTGGCTAGGATAGACTGGCAATTGATTCTTAAAGGGTTGACGGTGGATAGGCAATGGCAAACATTTATAGATCACATGGATGAACTACAACAATTGTACATCCCTGTGTGACTTAAGAATAAAAAAGGGAAGGTGGCTCAACCGTGGCTAACAAGGGAAATTAAGGATAGTGTTAAATCCAAGGAAGAGGCATATAAATTGGCCAGAAAAAGCAGCAAACCTGAGGACTGGGAGAAATTTAGAATTCAGCAGAGGAGTACAAAGGGTTTAATTAAAAGGAGGAAAATAGAGTATGAGAGGAAGCTTACTGGGAACATAAAAACTGACTGCAAAAGCTTCTATAGATATGTGAAGAGAAAAAGATTAGTGAAGACAAACGTAGGTCCCTTGCAGTCAGATTCAGGTGAATTTATAATGGGGAACAAAGAAATGGCAGACCAATTGAACAAATATTTTGGTTCTGTCTTCACTAAGCAGCACACGAATAACCTCCCGAAAATACTAGGGGACCGAGGGTCAAGTGAGAAGGGGGAACTGAAGGATATCCTTATTAGGCGGGAAATTGTGTTAGAGAAATTGAAGGGACTGAAGGCTAATAAATCCCCGGGGCCTGATAGTCTGCATCCCAGAGTAATTAAGGAAGTGGCCCTAGAAATAGTAGATGCATTGGTGATCATTTTCCAACAGTCTATCGACTCTGGATCAGTCCCTATGGACTGGAGGGTAGCTAATGTAACACCACTTTTTAAAAAAGGAGAGAGAAAACGGGTAATTATAGACCGGTTAGTTTGACATCAGTAGTGGGGAAAATGTTTGAATCAATTATTAAAGATGAAATAGCACCACATTTGGAAAGCAGTGACAGGATCGGTCCAAGTCAGCATGGATTTATGAAAGGGAAATCATGCTTGAGAAATCTTCTGGAATTTTTTGAGGATGTAACTAGTAGAGTGGACAAGGGAGAACCAGTGGATGTGGTGTATTTGGACTTTCAAAAGGCTTTTGACAAGGTCCCACACAAGAGATTGGTGTGCAAAATTAAGGCACATGTTATTGGGGGTAATATACTGACGTGGATAGAGAACTGGTTGGCAGACAGGAAGCAGAGAGTGGGAATAAACGGGTCCTTTTCAGAATGGCAGGCAGTGACTAGTGGAGTGCCGCAGGGCTCAGTGTTGGGACCCCAGCTATTTACAATATACATTAATGCTTTAGATGAAGGAATTGAATGTAATATCTCCAAGTTTGCAGGTAACACTAAGCTGGGTGGCGGTGTGAGCTGTGAGGAGGATGCTCAGAGGCTGCAGGGTGACTTGGACAGGTTAGGTGAATGGGCAAATACATGGCAGATGCAGTATAATGTGGATAAATGTGAGGTTATCCACTTTGGTGGCAAAAGCAGGAAGACAGAATATTACCTGAATGGTGACAGATTAGTAAAAGGGGGAGGTGCAACGAGACCTGGGTGTCATGGTACATCAGGAAGAAGATGCTGCCATAGACATAGTGAAGGAGGAGGCAGTGGAGGTACTGGATGGGACAAGAATGTATAAGGAGGAGGTACTAGAAAGGCTGGCTGTACTGAAAGTCAGTAAATCACCAGGGCCGGATGGGATGCAACCTCAGATACTGAGGGAAGTGATCACAGAGGTACAGGCCATAATCTCGCAATCCTCCTCAGGTACAGGAGTGGTGCCAGAGGCCACTGGGGAATTGCAAATGTTACACCCGTGTTCAAAAAAGGAGGAAGAAAAAAAAAAGTATTGCATTTCTATAGCGCCTTTCACAACTACCAGATGTCTCAAAGCTCTTTACAACCAATGAAGTATTTTTGAAGTATTGTAATGTGCAAACGTGGCAGTCAGTTGCGCACAGCAAGCTCCCACAAACAGCAATGTTAAAATCATCAGATTATCTGCTTTAGTTCTGTTGATTGAGGGATAAATATTGGCCAGGACACCGGGGAGAACTGGCCTGGGAGTGTAAGGATAAACCCAGCAACGACAGGCCGGTCAGTTTAACCTCGGGAGTGGATAAGCTTTTCGAGACGATAATCCGAGACAACATTAACAGTCACTTGGACAGTGTGGATTCATTAAAGTAAGTCAGCACGGATTTGTTAAACGCAAATTATGTTTAACCAACTTGATTGAGTGTTTTGATGAGGTAACAGAGAGGGTTGATGAGGGTGATACGGTTGACGTGGTGTACATGGATTTCCAAAAGGTGTTTGATAAAGTGCCACATAATAGGCTTTCAGCAGAGAAGAAGCCCATGGAATAACAGGGACAGGGGCAGCGTGGATACGGGATTGGCTCAGTGACAGGAAACATAGAAACATAGAAAATAGAAAATAGGTGCAGGAGTAGGCTATTCGGCCCTTCGAGCCTGCACCACCATTCAATAAGATCATGGCTGATCATTCCCTCAGTACCCCTTTCCTGCTTTCTCTCCATACCCCTTGATCCCTTTAGCCGTAAGGGCCACATCTAACTCCCTCTTGAATATATCCAATGAACTGGCATCAACAACTCTCTGCGGTAGGGAATTCCACAGGTTAACAACTCTCTGAGTGAAGAAGTTTCTCCTCATCTCAGTCCTAAGTGGCCTACCCCTTATCCTTAGACTATGTCCCCTGGTTCTGGACTTCCCCAACATCGAGAACATTCTTCCCGCATCTAACCTGTTTAGTCCCGTCAGAATCTTATATGTTTCTATGAGATCCCCTCTCATCCTTCTAAACTCCAATGAATAAAGGCCCAGTTGATCCAGTCTCTCCTCATATGTCAGTCCCGCCATCCCGGGAATCAGTCTGGTGATCCTTCGCTGCACTCCCTCAATAGCAAGAACGTCCTTCCTCAGATTAGGAGACCAAAACTGAACACAATATTCCAGGTGAGGCCTCACCAAGGCCCTGTACAACTGCAGTAAGACCTCCCTGCTCCTATACTCAAATCCCCTCGCTATGAAGGCCTACATACCATTTGCCTTCTTCACCACCTGCTGTACCTGCATGCCAACCTTCAATGACTGATGTACCATGACACCCAGGTCTCGTTGCACCTCCCCTTTTCCTAATCTGCCGCCATTCAGATAATATTCTGCCTTCGTGTTTTTGCCCCCAAAATGTATAACCTCACATTTATCCACATTATACTGCATCTGCCATGCATTTGCCCACTCACCTCAACTGTCCAAGTCACCCTGCAGCCTCTTAGCATCCTCCTCACAGCTCACACCCCCCCTCAGCTTAGTGTCATCTGCAAACTTGGAGATATTGCACTCAATTCCTTCATCTAAATCGTTAATGTGTATTGTAAATAGCTGGGTTCCCAGCACTGAGCCCTGCGGTACTCCACTAGTCACTGCCTGCCATTCTGAAAAGGACCCATTTATCCCAACTCTCTGCTTCCTGTCTGTCAACCAGTTCCCTATCCACGTCAGTACATTACCCCCAATACCATGTACTTTGGTTTTGCACACCAATCTCTTGTGCGGGACCTTGTCAAAAGCCTTTTGAAAGTCCAAATACACCAAATCCACTGGTTCTCCCTTGTCCACTCTGCTAGTTACATCCTCAAAAAATTCCAGGAGATTTGTCAAGCATGATTTCCCTTTCATAAATCCATGCTGACTTGGACCGATCCTGTCACTGCTTTCCAAATGCACTGCTATTTCATCTTTAATAATTGATTCCAATATTTTCCCCACTACTGATGTCAGGCTAACCAGTCTATAATTACCTGTTTTCTCTCTCCCTCCTTTTTTAAAAAGTGGTTTTACATTAGCTACCCTCCAGTCCATAGGAACTGATCCAGAGTCGATAGAATGTTGGAAAATGATCACCAATGCATCCACTATTTCTAGGGCCTCTTCCTTAAGTACTCTGGGATGCAGACTATCAGGCCCCAGGGATTTATCGGCCTTCAATCCCATCAATTTCCCTAACACAATTTCCCGCCTAATCAGGATAGCCTTCAGTTCCTCCTTCTCACTGGACCCTCGGTCCCCTAGTACTTCCGGAAGGTTATTTGTATCTTCCTTCGTGAAGACAGAATCGAAGTATTTGTTCAATTGGTCTGTCATTTCTTTGTTTCCATTATAAATTCACCTGAATCCGACTGCAAGGGACCAACATTTGTCTTCACTAAGCTTTTTCTCTTCACATATTTATAGAAGCTTTTGCAGTCAGTTTTTATATTCCCAGCAAGCTTCCTCTCATACTCTATTTTCCCCCTCATAATTAAACCCTTAGTCCTCCTCTGTTAAATTCTACATTTCTCCCAGTCCTCAGGTTTGTTGCTTTTTCTGGCCAATTTATATGCCTCTTCCTTGGTTTTAACACTATCCTTAATTTCCCTTGTTAGCCACGGTTGAGCTACCTTCCCTGTTTTATTTTTACTCCAGACAGGGATGTACAATTGCTGAAGTTCATCCAGGTGATCTTTAAATGTTTGCCATTGCCTATCCACCGTCAACCCTTTAAGTATCACTCGCCAGTCTATTCTAGCTAATTCACACCTCATACCATCGAAGTTACCTTTCCTTAAGTTCAGGACCCTAGTCTCTGAATTAACTGTGTCACTCTCCATCTTAATAAAGAATTCTACCATATTATGGTCACTCTTCCCCAAGGGGCCTCACACAACAAGATTGCTAATTAGTCCTTTCTCATTACACATCACCCAGTCTAGGATGGCCAGCTCTCTAGTTGGTTCCTCGACATATTGGTCTTGAAAACCATCCCTAATACACTCCAGGAAATCCTCCTCCACCGCATTGCTACCAGTTTGGTTTGACCAATCTATATGTAGATTAAAGTCGCCCATGATAACTGCTGTACCTTTATTGCACACATCCCTAATTTCTTGTTTGATGCTGTCCCCAACCTCACTACTACTGTTTGGGTCTGTACACAACTCCCACTAGCGTTTTCTGCCCTTTGGTATTCCGTAGCTCCACCCATACCGATTCCACATCATCCAAGCCAATTTCCTTCCTTACTATTGCATTAATTTCCTCTTTAACCAGCAACGCCACCCCATCTCCTTTTCCTTTCTGTCTATCCTTCCTAAACCTAAATGTTGAATACCCCTGGATGTTGAGTTCCCAGCCTTGGTCACCCTGGAGCCATATCTCCGTGATGCCATTAACTGCTATCTGCGCAGTTAATTCATCCACCTTATTCTGAATACTCCTCGCATTGAGGCACAGAGCCTTCAGGCTTGTCTTTTTAACACACTTTGCCCCTTTAGAATTTTGCTGTAATGTGGCCCTTTTTGCTTTTTGCCTTGGGTTTCTCTGCCCTCCACTTTTACTATTCTCCTTTCTATCTTTTGCTTCTGCCTCCATTTTGTTTCCCTCTATCTCCCTGCATAGGTTCCCATCCCCCTGCCATATTAGTTTAATCCCTCCCCAACAGCACTAGCACACACTCCCCCTAGGACATTGGTTCCAGTCCTGTCCAGGTGCAGACCGTCCGGTTTGTACTGGTCCCACCTCCCCCAGAACCGGTTCCAATGCCCCAGGAATTTGAATCCCTCCCTCTTGCACCACTCCTCAAGCCACATATTCATCTGAGCTATCCTGCGATTCCTACTCTGACTAGCACGTGGCACTGGTAGCAATCCTGAGATTACTCGGACTGGAGGAAGGTATACAGTGGTGTTCCCCAGTGTTCGGGAATGGGACCACTGCTTTTCTGGATATATATTAATGACTAGGATGTGGGTGTACAGGGCACAATTTCAACATTTGCAGATTGTATCCTCAATCAACAGAACAAAAACAGATAATCTGGTCATTTTAACATTGCTGTTTGTGGGAGCTTGCTGTGCGCAAATTGACTGCCGCCCTGACAAGTGGCTGCAATTGCTGGGGCCCAGTCTGGCCTTTTGGTGCCGGGTCCTGGAATCTGTGGATGGCCCTTGGTGCTGGCCCCCAGAGTCACTGCCCCTTTAAGAGGTTCCGGCTGCCTTGATCCGCCTCACGCCTGATATTCGAGCAGCCAATGAGAGGGCGAGTAGACCTGTCTGCCCATCCTGACTGTAATCAGCAGGCAGCATGGATATTGCATGGGATGGGAGGGACTGCCGGTGTGGGGGAGGGGTTGCTGGTGTGGGGGAGGGGTTTGTGCGGTGGGGAGGCGGTGCTGGGGTGTGGGAGGGAATGGGGAGGGGTTGTTGGGGAGGGGATGGGGGAAGGGACGGAGGGGTGATGAGGGAGGGGTTTCTGGGGTGGGAGAGGGGTTGGAGAGGGGATGTTGGGGTCGGGGAGGGGATGGGGAGGTGGTGGGGGAGGGGATTGGCAGGGGTTGCTGGGGTCGGGGCGGGGGATGGAGGAAGGGGAAGGGGATGGGGTGGTTGCCGTGGTAAGGGAGGGGATGTGGTAGGGGGAGGGGAGGCATTGGGGAGGGGAGGGTATGAGGGAGGGGGGAGGGTATGGGGGAGGGTGGGAGGGAAGGGTATAGGGGAGGGGTGGGTATGGGGGAGGGTATGGGGGAGGGGGAGGGGTGGGGATGGGGTATGGGAGAGGGGGGTTATGGGGGAGGGGGGAGGGGTGGGTATGGGGGAGGGGTGGGTCTGGGGGAGGGGGGTATGGGGGAGGGGAAGATATCGGGGAGGGGTGGGGAGGGTATGGGGGGAGGGAGTAGGGGAGGAGGGGGGGAGGGAGTAGGGGGAGAAGGGGGGAGAGGGAGGGGGGCGGGGGGAGGAGGGGGATGGGGGTATGGGGAGGGGGGAGGGTATGGGGGGAGGAGGGGGAGGGGGGTATGGGGGAGGGGGGCTGAGGGAGGAGGGTATGGGGGAGAGGGGAGGAGGGGGAGGGTATAGGGGAGGGGGGTATGGGGGAGGGGAAGATATCGGGGAGTGGGGTATGGGGGGAGGAGGGGGAGGAGGGGGAGGGGGGTATGGGGGGTATGGGGGAGGGGGGCTGAGGGAGGAGGGTATGGGGGAGGGGGGAGGAGGGGGAGGGTATAGGGGAGGGGGGTATGGGGGAGGGGAAGATATCGGGGAGTGGAGGGAGGGTACGGGGGGGAGGAGGGGGAGGGGGAGGGGGTGTATGGGGTAGGGGGATATGGGGGAGGGGGGAGGGTATGGGGGAAGGGAAGATATTGGGGAGGGGCGGGGTGGGTATGGGGGAGGAGGGGGAGGGGGGGAATGTATAGGGGAGGGGGTATGGGGGAGGAGGGGGAGGGGGAGGGGGGTATGGGGGAGGGGAGGGGGGAGGGGAGGGTATAGGGGAGGGGGATATGGGGGAGGGGGGTATGGGGGAGGGGAGGGGCGAGTGGAGGGTAGGGGGAGGGGGGATGGGGGAGGGGAGGGTATAGGGGAGGGGGGTATGGGGGAGGGGGCTATGGGGGATGGGGGTTATGGGGGAGGAGGGGAGGGGGTATGGGGGAGGGGGGATGGGGAGGAGGGGGAGGGGGGTATGGGGGGAGGAGGGGGAGGGGGAGGGGGGTATGGGGAGGGGGTTATGGGAGAGGAGGGGGAGGGGGGTATGGGGAGGGGGTTATGGGGGGAGGAGGGGGAGGGGGGTATGGGGGAGGGGGGAGGAGGGAGTGTATCGGGGAGGGGAAGGGGGTATGGGGGAGGGGGAGGGGGGTATGGGGGAGGGGGGAGGGGGGTATGGGGGAGGGGGGAGGAGGGGGAGGGGGGGTTATGGGGGAGGAGGGGGAGGGGGGTATGGGGGAGGGGGGTTATGGGGGAGGAGGCGGAGGGGGGATGGGGGAGGGGGAGTGTCTCGGGGAGGGGGAGGGGGGTATGGGGGAGGGGGGTTATGGGGGAGGAGGGGGAGGGGGGTTATGGGGGAGGAGGGGGAGGGGGGTATGGGGAGGGGGATGGGGGAGGGGGGTTATGGGGGAGGAAGGGGAGGGGGGTATGGGGGAGGGGGGTATGGGGGAGGGGGGAGTGTATCGGGGAGGGGGAGGGGGGTATGGGGGAGGGGGGTTATGGGGGAGGAGGCGGAGGGGGGTATGGGGGAGGGGGGAGTGTCTCGGGGAGGGGGAGGGGGGTATGGGGGAGGGGGGTTATGGGGGAGGAGGGGGAGGGGGGTATGGGGAGGGGGGTATGGGGGAGGGGGGTTATGGGGGAGGAGGGGGAGGGGGGTATGGGGGAGGGGGGTATGGGGGAGGGGGGAGTGTATCGGGGAGGGGGAGGGGGGTATGGGGGAGGGGGGTTATGGGGGAGGAGGGGGAGGGGGGTTATGGGGGAGGAGGGGGAGGGGGGTATGGGGGAGGGGGGTATGGGGGAGGAGGGGGAGGGGGGTATGGGGGAGGGGGGTATGGGGGAGGGGGGAGTGTCTCGGGGAGGGGGAGGGTTGCTGGGGTCTGTGAGAGCAGTCTGGGTCTGTCCTCGCCATGAGCTGTTCCTGGCCCGTCCTGCCAACTTCCTCAGGTGCTGCATCAGCAATAGCCCAGTGAGCTGGTCGAGTTTGCTGTGCAAGTGTTTTGCCGTTGTCCATTTGGCAGTGTGGAGGGAGTTGAGTGCTGGTCTGCGATTGATTTGTGTCTGGTGGTGAATTACGGGTGCACTGCGATTGTTAGGTTCTGGGAACTGGGACCATGTGTGAATGTTGCAGACATTGTGTGTGTGAGTGATGTGGGGACTGTGCTGTCTGCACACAGCACTGTACACGGAGATTGGGGGCCAGCTAATTAACAAACACTGCGACTTTGTACAGCTCCAAAGGGTTTGGGAGCTCAGAGTGAGCTTTTGTTGTTCACACACACAGGCACATTCTTCACCATGGAGCTGTGCTTTGTATCTGCCACCTCTCATCATCTGCCAATGCCCAGTGACCAGGGAGTAAATCCTACCCCAAGCAGCAGGGTGGGTGTGAAACTCACTGTGGAACACACATTGTCAACACGCAGCAGAGTGGAGCTGGAGCAGAGAGCTCGGCCTGGCCACAGCAACAGCTTAGACCATCTCCCCACAGTCCCTGCCTGTCCTTCCTCTCCCTCTCATTGGGATCCAGCCATGAAAACACAGGGGCTTAGAAATTCAGCACTGCCATGATCGTGGCTCAGTTCGTAGCAACCTTACCTCATCTCTCAGTCAGAAGGTCATGGGTTCAAGTCCACTCCAGGGACTTAAGCACAAAAATCTAGGCTGACACTCCAGGGCAGTACTGAGGGAGTGCTGCACTGTCGGAGGGTCTGTACTGAGGGAGTGCTGCACTGTCGGAGGGGCAGTACTGAGGGTGTGCTGCACTGTCGGAGGGGCAGTACTGAGGGAGTGCCGTACTGTCGGAGGGGCAGTAATGAGGGAGTGCCACACTGTCGGAGGGGCAGTACTGAGGGAGTGCCGCACTGTCGGAGGGGCAGTACTGAGGGAGTGCCGCACTGTCGGAGGGGCAGTAATGAGGGAGTGCCGCACTGTCGGAGGGGCGGTACTGAGGGAACGCCGCACTGTCGGAGGGGCAGTACTGAGGGAGTGCTGCACTGTCGGAGGGGCGGTACTGAGGGAGTGCTGCACTGTCGGAGGGGCAGTACTGAGGGAGATGCTGCACTGTCGGAGGGGCAGTACTGAGGGAGTGCCACACTGTCGGAGCGCCAGTACTGAGGGAGTGCCGTACTGTCGGAGGGGCAGTACTGAGGGAGTGCTGCACTGTCGGAGGGGCAGTACTGAGGGAGTGCTGCACTGTCGGAGGGGCAGTACTGAGGGAGTGCTGCACTGTCGGAGGGGCAGTACTGAGGGAGTGCCGCACTGTCGGAGGGGCAATACTGAGGGAGTGCCGCACTGTCGGAGGGGCAGTAATGAGGGAGTGCCGCACTGTCGGAGGGGCGGTACTGAGGGAACGCCGCACTGTCGGAGGGGCAGTACTGAGGGAGTGCTGCACTGTCGGAGGGGCAGTACTGAGGGTGTGCTGCACTGTCGGAGGGGCAGTACTGAGGGAGTGCTGCACTGTCGGAGGGGCAGTACTGAGGGAGTGCCGTACTGTCGGAGGGGCAGTACTGACGGAGTGCCACACTGTCGGAGGGGCAGTACTGAGGGAGCGCCGCACTGTCGGAGGGGCAGTAATGAGGGAGTGCTGCACTGTCGGAGGGGCAGTACTGAGGGAGTGCTGCACTGTCGGAGGGGCAGTACTGAGGGAGTGCCGCACTGTCGGAGGGGCAGTAATGAGGGAGTGCCGCACTGTCGGAGGGGCGGTACTGAGGGAACGCCGCACTGTCGGAGGGGCAGTACTGAGGGAGTGCTGCACTGTCGGAGGGGCGGTACTGAGGGAGTGCTGCACTGTCGGAGGGGCAGTACTGAGGGAGATGCTGCACTGTCGGAGGGGCAGTACTGAGGGAGTGCCACACTGTCGGAGCGCCAGTACTGAGGGAGTGGCGTACTGTCGGAGGGGCAGTACTGAGGGAGTGCTGCACTGTCGGAGGGGCAGTACTGAGGGAGTGCTGCACTGTCGGAGGGGCAGTACTGAGGGAGTGCTGCACTGTCGGAGGGGCAGTACTGAGGGAGTGCCGCACTGTCGGAGGGGCAATACTGAGGGAGTGCCGCACTGTCGGAGGGGCAGTAATGAGGGAGTGCCGCACTGTCGGAGGGGCGGTACTGAGGGAACGCCGCACTGTCGGAGGGGCAGTACTGAGGGAGTGCTGCACTGTCGGAGGGGCAGTACTGAGGGAGTGCTGCACTGTCGGAGGGTCAGTACTGAGGGAGTGCTGCACTGTCGGAGGGGCAGTACTGAGGGAGTGCTGCACTGTCGGAGGGTCAGTACTGAGGGAGCGCCGCACTGTCGGAGGGGCAGTACTGAGGGAGTGCTGCACTGTCGGAGGGGCAGTACTGAGGGAACGCCGCACTGTCGGAGGGGCAGTACTGAGGGAGTGCTGCACTGTCGGAGGGGCAGTACTGAGGGAGTGCTGCACTGTCGGAGGGGCAGTACTGAGGGAGTGCCGCACTGTCGGAGGGGCAGTACTGAGGGAGCGCCGCACTGTCGGAGGGTCAGTACTGAGGGAGCACCGCACTGTCGGAGGGGCGGTACTGAGGGAGTGCTGCACTGTCGGAGGGGCAGTACTGAGGGAGTGCCGCACTGTCGGAGGGGCAGTACTGAGGGAGTGCCGCACTGTCGGAGCTGCTGTCTTTCGGATGAGATGTTAAACCGAGGCCCCGTCTGCTCTCTCAGGTGGATGTAAAAGATCCCGGGGCACTATTTGGAAGAAGAGCAGGGGAGTTCTCCTCAGTGATCTGGGGCCAATATTTATCCCTCAACCAAAATCACTAAAACAGATTATCTGGGTCATTATCACATTGCTGTGTGTGGGAGCTTGCTGTGCGCAATTGCCTGCCGCGTTTCCCACAATACAACAGTGACTACACTCCAAAAAGTACTTCATTGGTTGTAAAACGCTTTGGGACGTCCGGAGTCGTGAAAGGCACTGTAGAAATGCAAGTCTTTTCTTATGTTGGGCGCTAAGCGGGCTCGGTAATGATACAAACGGTGAGGAGGATGGGAACGGACTTCGGGAGGACAGGCTGGTGAAATGGGTGAATAAAACAGCAAGCACTTGCATTTATCGAACACTTTTAGTGTAATAAAACGTCCCAAGGCAGGCGTACGGCAGGAGAAAGTTAATGCAGGGAAGTGTGAAATGGTAGATTTTGGTTGGATGACGGAGGAGAGACAATATAAACTCAAGGGTACAATTCTAAGGGAGGTGCATGAACAGAGAGACCTGCGGGTATGTGCTCAAATCATTGAAGGTGGCCAGGCAGGTTGAGAAGGTTGTTAACAAGGTATAACAGGATCCTGGGCTTTATAAATAGAGGTATAGAGTACAAATGTCAGGAGGTTTAGCTAAATCTTTATAAATCACTGCTTCAGCCTCAACTGGAGCATTGTGTTCTATTCTGAGCACCGCACTCTAGGAAGGCTGTCCAATCCCTAGAGACGGTGCAGAGGAGGTTTACAAGAATGGTAGTAGGGATGAGGGACTTCAGAGACTGGAAGCATAGAATCAGAGACATTTACAGCACGCAAGGAGTCCATTCGGCCCATCGTGTTCGTGCCGGCCGACCAAGAGCTACCCAGCATAATCCCACTTTTCAGCTCTCGGTCCGTAGCCCTGCAGGTTACAGCACTTCAGGTGTACATCCAGGTACTGTTTAAATGTGGTGAGGGTTTCTGCCTCTACCACCCTTTCAGGCTGTGAGTTCCAGACCCCCACCACCCTCTGGGTGAAGACATTTCCCCTCAAATCCCCTCTAAACCTCCTACCAATTACTAAGGGGAATAGGTCCTTCCTATCCACTCTGTTTAGGTCCCTCATAATTTTATACACCTCAATCAGGTCTCCCCTCAGCCTCCTCTGTTCCAAAGAAAACAAATCCAGCCTCTCCAATCTTTCCTCATCGCTAAAATTCTCCAGTCCAGGCAACATCCTCATAAATGTCAGCATGGGTTTGTTATGGGAAGGTCGTGTCTGACTAACCTGATTGGATTTTTCGAGGAGGTAACCAGGAGGGTCGATGAGGGCAGTGCGTATGATGTAGTGTATATGGACTTTAGCAAGGCTTTTGATAAGGTCCCACATGACAGACTGGTCACGAAAGTAAAAACCCATGGAACCCAGGGCAAAGTAGCAAGTTGGATCCAAAATTGTCTCAGAGGCAGGAAGCAAAGGGTAATGGTCGATGGATGTTTTTGTGACTGGAAGGATGTTTCCTGTTGAGGTTCCGTGGAAACATTATTTTGCACACACCGAGTTGTTGTGAATCGGGAACGCGCTGCCTGAAAGGGCGGTGGGAGCAGATTCAATCGTAACTTTCAAACCGGGAATTGGATAAATACTGGAAGGGGAGGTTCTGGGGAATGAGCAGGAGGAATGGGACTAAGCTTCCAATATGTGGTTCGAAAGCAGCCACTCATTACCAGCTGGAAGTGTGCCATCCGCCATATTGATATAAGCAAGAACATCGGTGTACAGAGTCCTCGCTGCAAACAGCCAGTAAACCTTTCCCATGTGCAAATCACAATTGCCTGTTTGATTGGGTGGCCCTGGGCAGCGGAATGCTCTAAATAAAAGCAGCTGTGTACTGGGCGTCCTTAAAGGCATTGCTTCAGGAAGCAACCACAAGGTATGTTATGAGCCTCTACTCACTGGAATTCAGGAGAATGAGAGGTGATCTTATGGAAACGTATCAGATTATGAGGGGGGCTCGACAAGGTGGATGCAGAGAGGATGTTTCCACTGATGGGGGAGACTAGAACTAGAGGGCATGGTCTTAGAATAAGGGGCCGCCCATTTAAAACTGAGATGAGGAGGAATTTCTTCTCTCAGAGGGTTGTAAATCTGTGGAATTCGCTGCCCCAGAGAGCTGTGGAAGCCGGGACATTGAATAAATTTAAGACAGAGATAGACAAATTTTTGAGCGATAAGGGGATAAGGGGTTATGGGGAGCGGGCGGGGAAGTGGAGCTGAGTCCATGATCGGATCAGCCATGATCGTATTAAATGGTGGAGCAGGCTCGAGGGACAATATGACCGACTCCTGCTCCTATTTCTTATGTTCTTATGTTTATTAAAAATACTTGCATAAATGTGGAGCAGCAGTGTTACCCATCTCTCCACACCTCTATCTCCACCCCTCTCTCTCCACCCCTCTCTCTCCACCCCTCTCTGTCTCTCCCCCACTCCTCTCTATCTTGTTCCCTCCCCCCTCTCTTCCCCCACTCCCTCTTCCCATCTGCCCCTCACTCTCTCTCTCACTGTCTTCCTCTCTCTGTCTCTCTCCGTGTCTCTCTCTCTCTCTCTCCCCCCAGTCTCTCTCTCATTCCCTTCCCACTCTCTCTTTCTATCTCTCCCCCTCTCTCTCTGTCTCTCTCTCTCTGTCTGTGTGTGTATATCTCTCTCACTGACACCCCACCCACAGCTCTCTGTCACTCTCCTCCTCTCTCTGTCTCTCTCGCCCTCCCCCCTCACTGTTTCTCTCTCAGTTACACTCTCTCTCCCCCTCTCTCTGTCTCTCTCTGCCCCTCTCTCTGTCATTCTCTCCCTCTCACCCACCCTCCCCTCTCACTGTGTCTCTCTCAGTTACTCTGTCTCTCTCCCCCTCTCTCTGTCTCTCCGTCTGTGTGTGTGTGTCTCCCTCTCTCTCTGTCTCTTCTCTCTCTGTCACTCTCTCTCTCTCTACCCCTCTCTCTGTCTCCCTCCCTCTCTCTCACACTGTCTGATGAGTGGGTTATATGCCTCTCTGAGGGTTTAAAGTAGCCCGGCAGACGAGGGTTAAAGTGCCAGAACAGACTGTCCAGTGACGTTCCCAGTGCTGACCCCCCTGTGTCCAGTGACGTTCCCAGTGCTGACCCCCCTGTGTCCAGTGACGTTCCCAGTGCTGACCCCCTGTGTCCAGTGACTTTCCCAGTGCTGATCCCCCTGTGTCCAGTGACGTTCCCAGTGCTGATCCCCCTGTGTCCAGTGACGTTCCCAGTGTTGATCCCCTCTTCCAGTGACGTTCCCAGTGCTGATCCCTCTGTGTCCAGTGCCGTTCCCAGTGCTGATCCCCCTGTGTCCAGTGACGTTCCCAGTGCTGATCCCCCCTCCAGTGACGTTCCCAGTGCTGACCCCCTGTGTCCAGTGACTTTCCCAGTGCTGATCCCCCTGTGTCCAGTGACGTTCCCAGTGCTGATCCCTCTGTGTCCAGTGACATTCCCAGTGCTGATCCCTCTGTGTCCAGTGACGTTCCCAGTGCTGATCCCCCTGTGTCCAGTGACGTTCCCAGTGCTGATCCCCCTGTGTCCAGTGACGTTCCCAGTGCTGATCCCTCTGTGTCCAGTGACGTTCCCAGTGTTGAACCCCCCCTCCAGTGACGTTCCCAGTGCTGATCCCCCCCCTGTGCCCAGTGCCGTTCCCAGTGCTGATCCCTCTGTGTCCAGTGACGTTCCCAGTGTTGATCCCCCCCTCCAGTGACGTTCCCAGTGTTGAACCCCCCCTCCAGTGACGTTCCCAGTGCTGACCCCCCTGTGTCCAGTGACGTTCCCAGTGCTGACCCCCCTGTGTCCAGTGACGTTCCCAGTGCTGACCCCCCTGTGTCCAGTGACGTTCCCAGTGCTGACCCCCCTGTGTCCAGTGACGTTCCCAGTGCTGACCCCCCTGTGTCCAGTGACGTTCCCAGTGCTGACCCCCCTGTGTCCAGTGACGTTCCCAGTGCTGATCCCTCTGTGTCCAGTGACGTTCCCAGTGTTGATCCCCCCCTCCAGTGACGTTCCCAGTGTTGAACCCCCCCCTCCAGTGAGGTTCCCAGTGCTGACCCCCCTGTGTCCAGTGACGTTCCCAGTGTTGACCCCCCTGTGTCCAGTGACGTTCCCAGTGCTGACCCCCCTGTGTCCAGTGACGTTCCCAGTGCTGATCCCCCCTCCAGTGCCGTTCCCAGTGCTGATCCCTCTGTGCCCAGTGACGTTCCCAGTGTTGACTCTGTCCTTGTTTAAACTTTGCAGAAGAAGAGCAAACGAACTGAAAGCAAGAAACAGACGACCGCTGAGGTCAAAGTTCACATAGAGAGTGACACGTCATCACAGGAACAACTGTGTGAACATACAAGAAGGAACAGGAAAAGGAAGAGTGGGAGGAAACCCAACGCCCAGGATCCCTCAACTAAACCAGAGGAGGTGATGGTGTGTGTTGTCACTATTAATAATTGTAAAGTGGAAAGTTATCTAATCCGTGGCAATGGATTTTGAACCAATTGTAGAGTGTGTCTAATCAATAGGAGTTTGGAATGTGTGCCGAGTTTATGTATATGGGTATTATTAATGTGAATGAATGTCTGATCAATGGGTTTTGGTCTCCAGTCATTGGGAATCTGTGTACAATCAATTGGAACGTGTTTCTGTTCAACGAGGATCAGTTGCTGACCATGCTGAGTATTTAATCAATGGGACTGGGCAATGGGTTCTCCGATCATCCGACTGCAAAATCGTCCTTCATCTGGAGGGGACAGGAATACAACGGTGTGGATGGTCCGCTCCAGTTCTCCAGAGCCTCGGTCAGACCCTCGCTGGACACTGTCCTGGGCCCCCAGGGAGGGTATAGCGGCCTCGGTCAGACCCCCGCTGGACACTGTCCTGGGCCCCCAGGGAGGGTATATCGGCCTCGGTCAGACCCCCGCTGGACACTGTCCTGAGCCCCCAGGGAGGGTATATCGGCCTCGGTCAGACCCCCGCTGGACACTGTCCTGGGCCCCCAGGGAGGGTATATCGGCCTCGGTCAGACCCCCGCTGGACACTGTCCTGGGCCCCACACCCCAGGGAGGGTATATCGGTGTCGGTCAGACCCCCGCTGGACACTGTCCTGGGCCCCACACCCCAGGGAGGGTATATCGGTCTCGGGCAGACCCTCGCTGGACACTGTGTCCAGTCCCGGCCCCCCCTCGCCTCAGGGAGGGTATATCGGCCTCGGTCAGACCCTCGCTGGACACTGCCCTGGGCCCCACACCCCAGGGAGGGTATATCGGCCTCGGTCAGACCCTCGCTGGACCCAGTCCTGGGCCCCACACCCCAGGGAGGGTATATCGGTCTCGGTCAGACCCTCGCTGGACCCAGTCCTGGGCCCCACACCCCAGGGAGGGTATATCGGTCTCGGTCAGACCCCCGCTGGACACTGCCCTGGGCCCCACACCCCAGGGAGGGTATATCGGCCTCGGTCAGACCCTCGCTGGACACAGTCCTGGGCCCCACACCCCAGGGAGGGTATATCGGTCTCGGTCAGACCCTCACTGGACACTGTCCTGGGCCCCACACCCCAGGGAGGGTATATCGGTCTCGGTCAGACCCTCGCTGGACACTGTCCTGGGCCCCACACCCCAGGGAGGGTATATCGGTCTCGGTCAGACCCTCGCTGGACACTGTCCTGGGCCCCCCACACCCCAGGGAGGGTATATCAGTCTCGGTCAGACCCTAGCTGGACACTGTCCTGGGCCCCCCACACCCCAGGGAGGGTATATCGGCCTCGGTCAGACCCTCGCTGGACACTGTCCTGGGCCCCACGCCCCAGGGAGGGTATATCGGCCTCGGTCAGACCCTCGCTGGACACTGTGGGAGGGGAGCGTGGCCCATTCAAAATACAATGAAGAACTGCTGCATGGATAATGCAAGAGGCGGAGTGGCCACTGTGTGGGGTTATTGATCAGTGTGGGAGGTTATTGATCAGTGTGTGGGGTTATTGATCAGTGTGGGAGGTTATTGATCAGTGTGTGGGATTATTGATCAGTGTGGGAGGTGGGGTTATTGATCAGTGTGGGAGGTTATTGATCAGTGTGGGAGGTTATTGATCAGTGTGTGGGGTTATTGATCAGTGTGGGAGGTTATTGGTCAGTGTGTGGGGTTATTGATCAGTGTGGAAGGTTATTGATCAGTGTGGGAGGTTATTGATCAGTGTGTGGGGTTATTGATCAGTGTGGGAGGTTATTGATCAGTGTGTGGGGTTATTGATCAGTGTGGGAGGTTATTGATCAGTGTGGGAGGTTATTGATCAGTGTGTGGGGTTATTGATCAGTGTGGGAGGTTATTGATCAGTGTGGGAGGTTATTGATCAGTGTGTGGGGTTATTGATCAGTGTGGGAGGTTATTGATCAGTGTGGGAGGTGATTGATCAGTGTGGGAGGTGGGGTTATTGATCAGTGTGGGAGGTTATTGATCAGTGTGGGAGGTTATTGATCAGTGTATGGGGTTATTGATCAGTGTGGGAGGTTATTGATCAGTGTGTGGGGTTATTGATCAGTGTGGGAGGTTATTGATCAGTGTGGGAGGTGGGGTTATTGATCAGTGTGGGAGGTTATTGATCAGTGTGTGGGGTTATTGATCAGTGTGTGGGGTTATTGATCAGTGTGGGAGGTTATTGATCAGTGTGTGGGGTTATTGATCAGTGTGTGGGGTTATTGATCAGTGTGTGGGGTTATTGATCAGTGTGGGAGGTTATTGATCAGTGTGGGAGGTTATTGATCAGTGTGTGGGGTTATTGATCAGTGTGGGAGGTTATTGATCAGTGTGGGAGGTTATTGATCAGTGTGTGGGGTGATTGATCAGTATGGGAGGTTATTGATCAGTGTGAGAGGTTATTGATCAGTGTGTGGGGTTATTGATCAGTGTGGGAGGTTATTGATCAGTGTGGGAGGTTATTGATCAGTGTGTGGGGTTATTGATCAGTGTGGGAGGTTATTGATCAGTGTGTGGGGTTATTGATCAGTGTGGGAGGTTATTGATCAGTGTGGGAGGTGGGGTTATTGATCAGTGTGGGAGGTTATTGATCAGTGTGGGAGGTTATTGATCAGTGTGTGGGGTTATTGATCAGTGTGGGAGCTTATTGATCAGTGTGGGAGGTTATTGATCAGTGTGTGGGGTTATTGATCAGTGTGTGGGGTTATTGATCAGTGTGGGAGGTGGGGTTATTGATCGGTGTGTGGGGTTATTGATCAGTGCGGTGGGGTTATTGATCAGTGTGTGGGGTTACTGATCAGTGTGGGAGGTTATTGATCAGTGTGGGAGGTTATTGATCAGTGTGGGAGGTGGGGTTATTGATCAGTGTGTGGGGTTATTGATCAGTGCGGTGGGGTTATTGATCAGTGTGTGGGGTTACTGATCAGTGTGGGAGGTTATTGATCAGTGTGGGAGGTTATTGATCAGTGTCGGGGGTTATTGATCAGTGTGTGGGGTTATTGATCAGTGTGTGGGGTTATTGATCAGTATGTGGGGTTATTGATCAGTGTGGGAGGTTATTGATCAGTGTGGGATGTTATTGATCAGTGTCTGGGTTATTGATCAGTGTAGGGGGTTATTGATCAGTGTGTGGGGTTATTGATCAGTGCGGTGGGGTTATTGATCAGTGTGTGGGGTTACTGATCAGTGTGGGAGGTTATTGATCAGTGTGGGAGGTTATTGATCAGTGTCGGGGGTTATTGATCAGTGTGTGGGGTTATTGATCAGTATGTGGGGTTATTGATCAGTGTGGGAGGTTATTGATCAGTGTGGGATGTTATTGATCAGTGTGTGGGTTATTGATCAGTGTACGGGGTTATTGATCAGTGTGGGAGGTTATTGATCAGTGTGTGGGTTATTGATCAGTGTAGGGGGTTATTGATCAGTGTGGGAGGTTATTGATCAGTGTGTGGGGTTATTGATCAGTGCAGGGATTATTGATCAGTGCCTGGGGTTATTGATCAGTGTATGGGTTATTGATCAGTGTGGGAGGTTATTTATCGGTGTTTCGGGTTATTGATCAGTTTGTGGGCTTATTGTTCAGTGTGTGGGGTTATTGATCAATGTGTGGGGTTATTGATCAGTGTGTGGGGTTATTGATCAATGTGTGGGGTTATTGATCAGTGTGTGGGCTTATTGATCAGTGTGTGGGGTTATTGATCAGTGTGTGGGGTTATTGATCAGTGTGGGAGTTTATTGATCAGTGTGTGGGGTTATTGATAAGTGTGTGGGGGTTATTGATCAGTGTCTGGGGTTATTGATCAGTGTGTGGGGTTATTGTTTCGTGTGGGAGTTTATTGATCAGTGTGTGGGGTTATTAATCAGTGTGTGGGGATTATTGATTAGTGTGAAGGTGTTATTGATCAGTGTGTGTCATTATTGATCAGTGTGTGGGGTTATTGATCAGTGTGTGGGGGTTATTGATTAGTGTGGGCGTTACAGATTAGTGTGGGGGTGTTATTGATCAGTGTGTGGGAGTTTATTGATCAGTGTGTGGGGTTATTGATCAGTGTGTGGGGTTATTGATCAGTGTGTAGGGTTATTGATCAGTGTGTGGGGGTTATTGATTAGTGTGGGGGTTACTGATTAGTGTGGGGGTGTTATTGATCAGTGTGTGGGGTTATTGATCAGTGTGTGGGGGTTATTGATCAGTGTGTGGGAGTTTATTGATCAGTGTGTGGGAGTTTATTGATCAGTGTGTGGGAGTTTATTGATCAATGTGTGGGGTTATTGATCAGTGTGTGGGGTTATTGATCAGTGTGTAGGGTTATTGATCAGTGTATAAGGACTGGCGCTGTTGAAATTGTCAAAGGCCGTTGTAAGGTCGAAGTAGGCCATATAAAGGCCTTTGACACTGTCAACCGTGAGGGTCAATGGAGCGTTCTCTTCCGTTTTGGATGCCCCCAAAATTACATCACCATCCTCCGCCTGCTCCGCGACGACATGCAGGCCGTGATCCTTACCAACGGATCCATCACAGACCCAATCCACGTCCGGACCGGGGTCAAGCAGGGCTGCGTCATCGCCCCAACCCTCTTCTCAATCTTCCTCGCTGCCATGCTCCACCTCACAGTTGATAAACTCCCCGCTGGAGTGGAACTAAACGACAGAACCAGTGGGAAGCTGTTCAACCCACGCTGCCTCCAGGCCAGGTCCAAGACCACCCCAACCTCTGTCGTTGAGCTACAGTACGCGGACGACGCCTGTGTCTGTGCACATACAGAGGCCGAACTCCAGGATATAATTGACATATTTACTGAGGCGTATGAAAGCATGGGCCTTACGCTAAAAATTATTAAGACCAAGGTCCTCCTCGCACAGCACTGCCCCCCAGACATCAAGTTCCACGGCGTGGCCCTGGACAACGTGGACCACTTCCCATATCTCGGGAGCCTCCTATCAACAAGAGCAGACATTGACGATGAGATTCAACACCGCCTCCAGTGCACCAGTGCAGCCTTCGGCCACCTGAGGAAAAGAGTGTTTGAAGACCAGGCCCTCAAACCTGTCATCAAGCTCATGGTCAACAGGGCTGTAGTAATACCCACCCTCCTGTATGGCTCAGAGACATGGACCATGTACAGTGGACACTTCAAGTCGCTGGAGAAATACCACCCAACGATGTCTCCGCAAGATCCTACAAATCCCCTGGGAGGACAGACGCACCAACGTTAGCGTCCTCGACCAGGCCCAACATCCCCAGCATCGAAGCACTGACCACATTGTCCGCATGCCAGACACAAGACTCCCAAAGCAAGCGCTCTACTCGGAACTCCTTCACGGCAAACGAGCCAAAGGTGGGCAGCGGAAACGTTACAAGGACACCCTCAAAGCCTCCCTGATAAAGTGCAACATCCCCACTGACATCTGGGAGTCCCTGGACAAAGACCGCCCTAAGTGGAGGAAGTGTATCCAGGAGGGCGCTGAGCACCTCGAGTCTTGTCGCCGAGAGCGTGCAGAAACCAAGCGCAGGCAGCGGAAGGAGCGTGCGGCAAACCAGTCCCACCCACCCCTTCCCTCAACCACTGTCTGTCCCACCTGTGACAGGGACTGTGGTTCTCGTATTGGACTGTTCAGCCACCTAAGGACTGATTTTAAGAGTGGAAGCAAGTCTTCCTCGATTCCGAGGGACTGCCTATGATGATGATGATGACCAGTGTGTGGGGTTATTGATCAGTGTGGGGTGTTATTGATCAGGGTGTGTGGGGTTATTGATCAGGGTGTGGGGGAATTATTGATCAGTGTTTGGGGGGGTTATTGATCAAGGTGTGGGGGATTATTGATCAGTGTGTGGGGTTATTGATCAGTGTGAGAAGTTATTGATCAGTGTGTGGGGGGTTATTGATCAGGGTGTGGGGGATTATTGATCAGTGTGTGGGGTTATTGATCAGGGTGTGGGGGATTATTGATCAGTGTGTGGGGTTATTGATCAGGGTGTGGGCGGTTATTGATCAGTATATGGGATTATTGATCAGTGTGGGTGGTTATTGTCGGGCTGAGAGCCGAGGTCTGGTGTAGAACCGTTACTTGGAACCGCTGTGTTTTCCGGGGTGGGGTGAATCATTGAAGGAGGATTGTGTGCTGTGCGGTAGGGACAGGCAGTGCCCGGGAGCAGGCAGAAGGGGCCCGGGAGACGGTGAGCTGACAGGCGGCTGTGTCTGCAGGCTGTGCCGGGGTGAGGGTGCGACAGGTGCCGGGAGGCGGGCGGTGAGGGAGGGAGCTGGGTGTTGGCCGGGCTCGGGGAGTGAGGCTGGGCGCGGCGGGCGGGCGGGGTTGCGGTGCTGGTTCTGGGTGTGTGCTCCCTGGGCTGGCTCTGTCTGTCTGTGTGTCAGCTCTCTGGGTTGTGAGTGTGGGGCCGCGGGCTGCCTCTGTCTGTGAGTCTCTCTCTCTCTCTCCTCTGTCCCTCTCACTCTCTCTCTGTCCCGCTCCTTACTCTCTCCCTCCCTCTCTCTCTCCCTGTGGGCCGCGGGCTGGCTCTGTCTGTGTGTCTCTCTCTGTCTCTGGGTCTGGTTCTGTGGGTCTGTGGGTCTGGGTCCTGCTCTCTGGGTTGAGTGGGGCGGGCGGGCTGGGCTCTCTGTGTCTCTGTCCTCCTTCTCTCCTCTTCCCTCTGTCACTTC
>NW_027250835.1:0-96747 GCF_044704955.1 Pristiophorus japonicus | reverse complement strand
CACCCGCCATCATTCTCTCTCCGCCCCATCACCACCATCATTCTCTCTCCGCCCCATCACCACCATCACTCTCTCACCCCCCCGCCCCCGCCCCCGGCCATCACTCTCTTCACCCCCGCCCATCTATCTCTCTTCTCCTCCCCCCCCCTATCCCTCTCCCCAGTTCCAGGCAGTTCGATCAATGAAAACAAGATGGCCACAGCTGTTGGGTCCTGGCCAACATGCGGGTTCAGTGTCAGAGGGTCCCGACACACGCATATGTTTGCAATCAGGTCACACGGTGTGACGTGGCGAACCGTACGCCGTGCACACAGATTGTTTCTGCACGACCTCTGGTTCATTGGCAGCAGTCACTGCGGGCAGTGACTCCACCACAAACACCGTTCCCTAGCCACTGACTCCATCCCTCTCCCCAACTCCTGTGAGGCTGAAGCAGGCTGTTCGCAACCTTGGTGTCATATTTGACTCTGAAATGAGCAAACATATCCGCAGCATAACTAAAACCGCCTATTTCCAACTCCGTAAAATCTCTGCCCTTGCCTCAGCTCATCTGCTGCAGAAGCCCTCATCCATGGCTTTGTTACCTTTAGACTTGACTATTCCAATGCACTCCAGGTTGGTCTCCCACAATTCTACCCTACGTAAACTAGAGGTGATCTAAAACTCGGCTGCCCGTATCAAAGCTCGCACCAAGTTCTGTTCACCCATCACCTCTGTGCTCACTGACCTACACTGGCTCCTGGTTAAGCAATGCCTCGATTTCAAGATTCTTATCCTTGTTTTCAAATCCCTCCATGGCCTTGCCTCTCCCCACTTCTCCGCCAGCCCCACAACCCCCCAAGATGTCTGCGCTCCTCTAATTCTGCCCTCCGGAGCATCCCTGATTATAATCGCTCAACTATTGATGGCCTAGGCCCCAAGCTCTGGAACTCCCTGCAGGAACCTCTCCACCTACTCTTCCCTCCTTCAAGGCGCTCCTTAAAACATTCCTCTTTGACCAAGCTTACTTATTCGGCTCGGTGTCAAATTTTTATCGCATAATAATCCTGTGAAGCGTCTTGGGATGTTTCACTACGTTAAAGGTGCTATATAAATACAAGTTGCTGTTGTTATAGTTGCGCATGCGCAGTCTAAGTGCTTTTTTGGCCATTCACTCCGCAACCCATGGGCTCTGGGAAAAAAGCCAGGAAGGGAGCGGGCTCTGGAAAAAACGGAGTGACTGCTGCCAAAGAACCAGAAGGTACGCAAAAGAATTCTGTGCATAAATGTTAAAAACAATTCAACTTTCAATTTTTATTTTCTTCCTCTTCAGCGGCACAGTTTGTTATTAGTGATCTCTTTTCCCCCATCCCCCTCCCCTGCTTCCCCCTCCACTCCCTCTTTCCTTTCCAACTTCTCTCCCCCTTCCTTCTCTTCCTCCCTCCTTTCCCCCTCCACTTTCTTCTCTCCCCCTTTTCCTCCCTTCCCCACTCCCTTTTCTTCCCTGCCCCCCTTCCCATACCTTCCTAACCCCCTCCTTCTTTTCCTCCCTTCCCCCCTCACCCACCCTCCTTTCCTCTCTCCCTTCCCTCCTCTCTCACCCCCTCCCTCCTTTCCTTCCCCCTCCCTCCTTTCCTTCCCTCGCTCCTTCCCTCTTTACAACAGTGACTCCATTCCAAAAATACTCCATTGGCTGTAAAGCGCTTTGAGACACTCAGTGGTCGTGAAAGGCGCTATATAAATCCAAGTCTTTCTCACTAGCCTGTGGGAAGTCCGTCCAGAACGACCATCCGTTGGCAGCAGGCACTCCAAATCGATCTCAGCGCCCAGGTGCATGCGCAGCGGCGTCTCCACGCAGCTTCCGGTCGTTGGAGCGTGCGCGGTACGCGTCTGCGCAGCTGCTGGTCGTTGGAGCTTGCCCGTTACGGCCGCGCGGAGCTTCTGGTCGTTGGCGGCAGTCACTCCGGACACACGTCACACCGGCAGCTTGCCCACCGACGCTCGCGCGCGGCACGCCGGGACTTGTAGTTTTCCCCTTGCGGTGGCGGGCAGAACTGCATTTCCCGTCGGTCCGTGCGCGCGGCGTATGCGCGGTGAGCGGCGACCAAGGCCTGTTTTTGAGGGGGGGAGGTGGAGCGGCTGGTCCTGAGGCGAGTGAGTGAGTGAGGCTTCAATAGAGGGCGGGCGGGGAGCGGGCGGACCATGGCACCAACAGGCCGGGGAGTTAGTGACTGACTGTGGGGGCCGCCTGCCCGGCGCCTGGCTCATTGTCCTCAGCCTGTCGGGGCCTCCCAGGGACCTGCAGCTCCTGCAGCCTCTGCACCCAAACCCCGCTCACTTTACATCGTGTCCAACCACCGCCAGTTGTGGTGAATCAGCATTGAGGGGCACTCTGCCCCCTTAAAGGGCATTCTCTCTGTTGTGTGGGGAGCGGGGATGGATAATCAGGATTTGGATCCAGCTTTGGGTGTGAGGGAGGGTGTTGTGTGCCGTCTGCCCCACATGCAAAAAAAAGCACGTTGATGTGTTTCAACAAGAAGTGTAAACCATAGGGAAAAATATCAGAAAATGAAGGTGGTGCCCCTTTAAGGTGCCCTGTGGGCACTGGTGCCTGGTGCTGTTGTTGAGGGTGTGATGGTGTGTCGGCCTTTGTCAGTGTGGCACAGCCTTGGTGCTGTGACACCCCTTGTTTGTGTTTGGGAATGTTGCTATGGGCCCTGGTGTAGGTTTTATGTCAATTGTGATGGCTTAATATTCATAATAAGACCGGTGTTTCTATCATATTATAACACAGCAAATATAGCAATATTAGGGCCAGTAAAATCAAATTTTACACTATGGCACAAGGTAGTGCAAGCTTCGAATTATGTAATCCCTTTCTTAGTCAGGAAATTCAGTGTCTAAACTAATACTTGCTGTGCCAGCAAGTTTCACTTCTCCTCAGACAGACTTCATTTGACTCAAACTGTCGGAACTACGCGGTGGTATTGGCACAACGCAGGTACTCCTCAAGTCTAAATCTTGAGCTGATGTCAGTTTGGATGCATTCAGATGTTATTGGTGGTTTCCCCTAGTCCATGTCTCCCTAACTACAAGACTCGTTTCTCCACCTGTCCACCACAGCTCCCTCAGGCACCCGCTTTATGCTCAGTACTGAGAGAAAAAAAGCAGCATCTGTTGGTGCAAACACTGGCACCTGCACAATCGATGTGCGGCTAGTTGTGTGTGGATCAACTGGGCTTGTATTCACTGGAGTTCAGAAGAATGAGAGGGGACCTCATAGAAACATTTAAAATTCTGACGGGGTTAGACAGGTTAGATGCAGGAAGAATGTTCCCAATGTTGGGGAAGTCCAGAACCAGAGGTCACAGTCTAAGGATAAGGGGTAAGCCATTTAGGACCGAGATGCGGAGGAACTTCTTCACCCAGAGAGTGGTGAACCTGTGGAATTCTCTACCACAGAAAGTTGTTGAGGCCAATTCACTAAATATATTCAAAAAGGAGTTAGATGAGGTCCTTACTACTAGGGGGATCAAGGGGTATGGCGAGAAAGCAGGAATGGGGTACTGAAGTTGAATGTTCAGCCATGAACTCATTGAATGGCGGTGCAGGCTAGAAGGGCAGAATGGCCTACTCCTGCACCTATTTTCTATGTTTCTATGCAGAAATGCATGCACCACCAAGGAGTAGTGTACCCAGGCAGCTCCACAAATCTACTCCAGTGGGTTTGAATGCTGAACCTAGACTGTGGTACCAGGGCCTATAAGTGAGCAAGGCTTATGTCCATGAACCTCTTTTTATTGGGAAGAGTCATCCTAGAATTTTTTGCGGATGTAACTAGTAGAGTGGAAAAGGGAGAACCGGTGGATGTGGTGTATTTGGACTTTCAAAAGGCTTTTGAGATTAGTGTGAAAAATTATAGCACATGGTATTGGGGGTAATTAATGTATTGACATGGATAGAGAACTGGTTGGCAGAGAGGAAGTAAAGAGTAGGAATAAGCAGGTCCTTTTTAGAATGTGACTAGTGGGATACCACAAAGTTCAGTGCTGGGACCCCAGCTATTTACAATATACATTAATGATTTAGACAAAGGAATTGAATGTAATATCTCCCAAGTTTGCAGATGACACTAAGCTGGGTGGCGGGGTGAGCTGTGAGGAGGATGCTAAGAAGCTGCAGGGTGACTTGAACAGGTTAGATGAGTGGGCAAATGCATGGCAGATGCAGTATAATGTGGATAAATGTGAGGTTATCCACTTTGGGGGCAAAAACACAAAGGCACAATATTATTTGAATGGTGGCAGATTAGGAAAAGGGGAGGTGCAACGAGATCTGGGTGGCATAGTACATCAGTCATTGAAAGTTGGCATGCAGGTACAGCAGGCAGTGAAGAAGGCAAATGGCATGTTGGCCTTCATAGCGAGAGGAATTGAGTATAGGAGCAGGGAGGTCTTACTGCAGTTGTACAGGGCCTTGGTGAGACCACACCTTCAGTATTGTGTGCAATTTTGGTCTCCTAATCTGAGGAAGGACATTCTTGCTATTGAGGGAGTGCAGCGAAGGTTCACCAGACTGATTCCTGGGATGGCAGGACTGACATATGAAGAAAGACTGGATCAACTAGGCTTATATTCACTGGAATTTAGAAGAATGAGAGGGGATCTCATAGAAACATATAAAATTCTGACGGGATCGGACAGTTAGATGCAGAAAGAATGTTCCCGGTGTTGGGGAAGTCCAGAACCAAGGGTCACAGTCTAAGGATAAGGGGTAAGCCATTTAGGACAGAGATGAGGAGAAACTTCTTCACTCAGAATTGTGAACCTGTGGAATTCTCTACCACAGAAAGTCGTTAAGGCCAGTTCGTTAGATATATTCAAAAGAGAATTAGATGTGACCCTTGCGGCTAAAGGGATCAAAGGGTATGGAGAGAAAGCAGGAATGGGGTACTAAAGTTGCATGATCAGCCATGATCTTATTGAATGGTGGTGCAGGTTCGAAGGGCCGAATGGCCTACTCCTGCACCTATTTTCTATGTTTCTAGTTTTGGAGATGAGAGGAAAAGATCGAAGGTGCTACATGTCTGAATGTCATTGAGCACAACAGCGTGATGGTCTCGATTGCTCTCGCAAAGAGCTACAAAAGCACATTGGGTCTAATGGCCTCCGGTGCTATAAACTTGTAAAGTAATAACCTAGTTCTGCAATGCAAGTAATGCCAGTGTGTTATGGGTTTATTGACACAAGGAGGACGGTTTACATGGGCGGTTATATTACTTTGTAAAGATTTGCTTTTGACATGGGTTTTTTGGATGGAGCTGTTTGGAAAACACTTTTGATGAGTCAGTTTGATCTGCAAACTTATGAACAGAAATAGAACGCTGACTAATTGCAAGCCTAACTGTGAATATTTCCGCTTACTTAAATCTATTTAATATTCCAGGCTCCTTCGCAGCGTGAAAAAGAGAGGTGCTTCTGCAACGCTATTTTATTTCTTTCTCCCTCAGTTTCTGAAAGCATTCATTCACTTGAGTTAGAAAGAAAGACTTGCATTTATATAGCGCCTCTCATGACCTCAGGATGTCCCAAAGCACTTTACAACCAAAGAAGTACTTTTGGAGTGCAGTCACAGTTGAAATGTGGCAGCCAATTTGCGCACAGCAAGCTCCCACACACCACAACGAGGTCGAACTCCCCTTGCTCCTCAACACTCACACTTTCCAGCTGTGTCACTGCCGAGCAATCATCTGACTTGACACAGACCCAAGCTCGAACCTTGGAACTGCCTGCTTTATATGACTGTCAAACGTGCCATCATTAACGCACTTTTAGAAAGCCCACCCTGTACCCTGTTCTTGCAAATTACCGTCTTATCACTGCGAAATGAATGTAACCCACAGAGAGGGAGGGGAATGAGTTGCCAATGTGTGGGGTGGCACTGGCCTGGCGTCTAATTGTGCTTCAATATGTTTTATAGATAGTTCAGACTCCATGTACACACACGGTGCTGTTACCACAATAATGGAACGAGCTTTGGAGATTTAAGAATTGAAATCTGTGTGGGCTGAGGCTGATCGACAAAGTAAAGTTCTGACCACATGTTATACAGAAAGCCACTTTGTTGTGACATGACAAGAAGCTAATCATCTGAATGATTGCACCCCTCCCTAGCTCTGTGCTGCATGCGTTTAAAATGCTTGTGAAATCCACCTCTGCCCTCCCTGCCTGATTGGCATCATTAATGGGTACAGTGGGTGGCCTGCAGCTATACTGCCAGGCATGAGGTCACCGTGGTGCTCCATTAGTGTCCTTCCAACTAGAAAGTGTGTTTGAGCATTCGGGAGACCCCCATCCCCATGCAGCCTAGTCTGCGTTTAATTTGAATCTTAATTTGAATTATAATCACACTTAAATCGCCTCCTGTGTTTTATTCAAATTGTTTATTTCATGCTGCTGGATGGCCGACTCCTGCTCCTATTTCTTATACTCCTCCGGTACTTACTCTCGCCTTCTGTCTTGTATCAGTCAGCAGTTATTGGTCATTGTATCTCTTTCCTCTTTTTCTTTATCCGACGCTCGTTCATGCCCCCTGCAATCTATGCACAAAAATGGCCCTGTGACCACACTAATGGAATTGAGATTTGAAATTGGAGTGAGCTGGGGCTGATCAACAAGGGGTTAATAAGCAAAGTACTGGACCCATGTTACATGAAAGCCACTTTGTTGTTGCTTGACACAACCCGCCCGAGATCCTGTGCTGTTTGCTTTAAAAATGCTCGGCAGGGGCAAGAGGTCAGTTGAGCGAACTTTTCCAGTTCTGACGAAGGGCCATCGACCCGAAACGTTAACTCTGTTTCTCTCCACAGATGCTGCCTGACCCGCTGAGTATTTCCAGCATTTTCTGCTTTAATTTCAGATTTCAGCATCCGCAGTATTTTGCTTTTGTATGAGGTCAGTTGAGTAATTTTTTTTGTGTCTCCCTCTCCCTTCCTCCCTCCGCTCGACACCCACTCCAGTGCAGGTGGTCTGTGTCATCCTCATCACAGGCAGTCCCTTGGAATCGAGGAAGACTTGCTTCCACTCTTAAAATGAATCCTTAGGTGACTGAACAGTCCAATACGAGAACCACAGTCCCTGTCACAGGTGGGACAGATAGTTGTTGAAGGAAGGGGAGGGTGGGACTGATTTGCCGCACGCTCTTTCCGCTGCCTGCGCTTGATTCTGCATGCTCTCGGCGATGAGACTCGAGGTGCTCAGCGCCCTCCCGGATGCACTTTTTCCACTTAGGGCAGTCTTTGGCAAGGGACTCCCAGGTGACAGTGGGGATGTTGCACTTTATCAGGGAGGCTTTGAGGGTGTCCTTGTAACGTTTCCTCTGCCCACCTTTAGCTCGTAACTGACGTGGCAATGTCACTCCTCTCCTCAGGTGTCTCAGCTGGCTGCTCGCTCCCACGATGAGATGCTGGTGTGAAAGTGCTGTTGCTATGGTGTACAGTTGATGCAGCTCTGGCCATGGCTGACAGCGTTAGGATGTTCCTTCTGGATGTAGTTAAGGTGAGTGACCTCCATTTGGTTAAAAAAAGACTTGCATTTACATCGCGTCTTTCACGACCACCGGACATCTCAAAGCACTTTACAGCCGATGAAGTACTTTTTGGAGTGCAGTCACTGTTGTAATGTGAGAAACGTGGCAGCCCAATTTGCACCCAGCAAGCTCCCACAAACAGCAATGTGATAATGACCAGATAATCTGTTTTTGTTGTTGATTGAGGGATAAATATTGGCCAGGACACCGGGCATAACTCCCCTGCTCTTCTTCGAAATAGGGCCATGGAATCTTTTACGTCCACCTGAGAGGGCAGACGGGGCCTCAGTTTAACGTCTCATCCGAAAGACGGCACATCCGACAGTGCAGCACTCCCTCAGTACTACACTGGAGTTTCAGCTGAGATTTTAATCATTAGGATCGTTCTGACACACCAGGTCCAGAGCTAAACTCCACACAGGCAAACCTGCAGATAGAAACATAGAAAATAAGTGCAGGGGTAGGCCATTCGGCCCTTCGAGCCTGCACCACCATTCAGTGAGTTCATGGCTGAACATGCAACTTCAGTACCCCATTCCTACTTTCTCGCCATACCCCTTGATCCCCTGAGTAGTAAGGACTACATCTAACTCCTTTTTGAATATATTTAGTGAATGGTGGCAGATCAAATCTGACCCTAATAAGAGAAACGTCAAGCTGCAATTCCAAATCCCAGTTTTATCTACAGCTTGGCTTGGGCTAATTGGCTACAATGGAAGTCCATTTTGAAGACAGTGTTCAGTGTACTTTCTATCTAGATCTGTATGGATCTTAAGGGATATGGGGATAGTGGAGGAAAGTAGAGTTGAGGTAGAAGATTAGCTATGATCTCATTGAATGACGGAGCAGGCTCGAGGGGCCGAATGGCCAACTCCTGTTCCTAATTCTTTTGTTCTCATCAATATCTTAAATTTACTGACAAAATTGTATTCCTGTATTCAGCCCCCACCCACCCCGCCCCTCCTTTCCCAATAGCTGAGGGTTTTGCTTTTTTCATGAGTCGATATAGAAATCTACAGAAAGCTGCCATGTCTCTTTCTGGGATCTGAAGACTGTGTGTGCATGTTTGAAGTAGTTTCCTGTCTCCTGAGGGTTGTCAGTATCTAGTTCCACTCTATAACACAAAGGCGTCTGAAGTGGACAGCAGTCCACTGGCATGGTGGACACTGCACAGAGGTGGAAAGTTTTTTCATGTCAGGCATATTTTCTCCACTTTCTCGCTATTTCGATGTGTACGTTGCCAATATGTTAAGTTCACAGTGACATCTCTCCTTGAGTGGGTTGTGTCTCAGTGGGGTGTGTTCGGAGCCTTCTGGTTCAGAAACAAAGAGCAAACTTGCATTTATATAGCGCCTTTCACATTCTCAGAGTGAGACAAAATTCTTCACAGCCAGTCAATTACTTTGAAAAATAGTCAGTGTTACATAGGCAGCCAATGTGTCCGCAGGATGAACCCACAAACAGCAAATGAGACAAATCAGTTGAGCTATTTTTGTTGGTGATGTTGCTTGAGGTAAGAATATTGACCAAGACACCAGAGAACTCGCCGCTCTCTGGGTAGGGCCATGGGCATCTTGCACATTCCATCTGAGCAGGCAGACAAGACAGGGCCTCGGTTAACACCTCACCTGAGAAACGGCACGCCCCGGTACTGCACTGAAATGTCCACCTACACGAACCACTGAAAGTTAACATGCAGGTACAGCAAGCAATTAAGAAAGCAAATGGTATGTTGGCCTTTATTACAAAAGGATTTGAGTATAAGAGTAAAGACATCTCACTTCAATTATACAGGGCCCTGGTGAGACCGCACCTGGAGTATTGTGTACAGTTTTGGTCTCCTAACCTAAGGAAGGATATACTTGCCATAGAGGGAGTGTAACGAAGGTTCACCAGACTGATTCTTGGGATGGGGAGGATTGTCCTATGAGGAGAGATTGAGCAGACTAGGCCTATATTCTCTAGAGTTTAGAAGAATGAGAGGGGATCTCATTGAAACATTCAAAATTCTTACAGGGCTTGACAGGGTAGATGCAGGGAGGCTGGGGAGTCTAGAACCAGGGTTCACAGTCTCAGAATAATGGGTCGGCCATTTAGGACTAAGATGAGGAGAAAATTCTTCATTCAGAGGGTGGTGAATCTTTCAAATTATCTACCCCAGAGGGCTGTGGAGGCTCAGTTGTTGAGGATGGAATGTGCGAGTGTGTGAGAGAGAGAGACTGAGCGCGCGAGTGTGAGCGAGAGAGACTGCGCGCGCAAGTGTGAGAGAGAGAGAGACTGCGCGCGCGAGTGTGTGAGAGAGAGACTGCGCGCGCGAGTGTGTGAGAGAGAGACAGATTGCGCGCGAGAGAGACTGCGAGTGTGAGAGAGACTGCACGCGCGAGTGTGTGAGAGAGAGACTGCGCGCGCGAGTGTGTGAGAGAGAGACTGCGCGCGCGAGTGTGTGAGAGAGAGACTGCGCGCGCGAGTGTGTGAGAGAGAGACTGCGCGCGCGAGTGTGTGAGAGAGAGACTGCGCGCGCGAGTGTGAGAGAGAGACAGATTGCGCGCGTGAGTGTGTGAGAGAGACAGATTGCGCGCGCGAGTGTGAGCGAGAGAGACTGCGCGCGCGAGTGTGTGAGTGTGAGAGAGACTGTGCGCGCGAGTGTGAGAGAGACTGCGCGCGCGAGTGTGAAAGAGAGAAACTGCGAGTGTGTGAGAGAGACTGCACGCGCGAGTGTGTGAGAGAGAGACAGATTGCGCGCGCGAGTGTGAGCGAGAGAGACTGCGCGCGCGAGTGTGTGAGAGAGAGAGACTGCACGCGCGAGTGTGAGAGAGACTGCGCGCGCGAGTGTGAAAGAGAGAAACTGCGAGTGTGAGAGAGAGACTGCGCGCGCGAGTGTGAGAGAGACTGCGCGCGCGAGTGTGAAAGAGAGAAACTGCGAGTGTGAGAGAGAGACTGCGCGCGCGAGTGTGTGAGAGAGAGAGACTGCGCGCGCGAGTGTGAAAGAGAGAAACTGCGAGTGTGTGAGAGAGACTGCGCGCACGAGTGTGTGAGAGAGAGAGACTGCACGCGCGAGTGTGAGCGAGAGAAACTGCGCGCGCGAGTGTGAAAGAGAGAAACTGCGAGTGTGTGAGAGAGACTGCACGCGCGAGTGTGTGAGAGAGAGACAGATTGCGCGCGCGATTGTGAGCGAGAGAGACTGCGCGCGCGCGAGTGTGTGGGAGAGAGAGAGACTGCGCGCGCGAGTGTGAGAGAGACTGCGCGCGCGAGTGTGAAAGAGAGAAACTGCGAGTGTGAGAGAGAGACTGCGCGCACGAGTGTGTGAGAGAGAGAGACTGCACGCGCGAGTGTGAGCGAGAGAGACTGTGCGCGCGAGTGTGTGAGAGAGAGAGAGAGACTGCGCGCGCGAGTGTGAGCGAGAGAGACTGCGCGCGCGAGTGTGTGAGAGAGAGAGAGACTGTGCGCGCGAGTGTGTGAGAGAGAGACTGCGCGCGCGAGTGTGTGAGAGAGAGAGAGAGACTGCGCGCGCGAGTGTGTGAGAGAGAGAGAGAGAGACTGCGCGCGCGAGTGTGTGAGAGAGAGAGAGAGAGACTGCGCGCGCGAGTGTGTGAGAGAGAGACTGCGCGCGCGAGTGTGTGAGAGAGAGAGAGACTGCGCGCGCGAGTGTGTGAGAGAGAGAGAGAGAGACCGCGCGCGAGTGTGTGAGAGAGAGAGAGAGAGACTGCGCGCGCGAGTGTGTGAGAGAGAGACTGCGCGCGCGAGTGTGTGAGAGAGACTGCGCGCGCGAGTGTGAAAGAGAGAAACTGCGAGTGTGTGAGAGAGACTGCACGCGCGAGTGTGTGAGAGAGAGACAGATTGCGCGCGCGATTGTGAGCGAGAGAGACTGCGCGCGCGCGAGTGTGTGGGAGAGAGAGAGACTGCGCGCGCGAGTGTGAGAGAGACTGCGCGTGCGAGTGTGAAAGAGAGAAACTGCGAGTGTGAGAGAGAGACTGCGCGCGCGAGTGTGTGAGAGAGAGAGACTGCACGCGCGAGTGTGAGCGAGAGAGACTGCGCGCGCTGTGTGTGAGAGAGAGAGAGACTGTGCGCGCGAGTGTGAGCGAGAGAGACTGCGCGCGCGAGTGTGTGAGAGAGAGAGAGACTGCGCGCGCGCGAGTGTGTGAGAGAGAGACTGCGCGCGCGAGTGTGTGAGAGAGAGACTGCGCGCGCGAGTGTGTGAGAGAGAGACTGCGCGCGCGAGTGTGAGAGAGAGACAGATTGCGCGCGCGAGTGTGTGAGAGAGACAGATTGCGCGCGCGAGTGTGAGCGAGAGAGACTGCGCGCGCGAGTGTGTGAGTGTGAGAGAGACTGCGCGCGCGAGTGTGAGAGAGACTGCGCGCGCGAGTGTGAAAGAGAGAAACTGCGAGTGTGAGAGAGACTGCACGCGCGAGTGTGTGAGAGAGAGACAGATTGCGCGCGCGAGTGTGAGCGAGAGAGACTGCGCGCGCGAGTGTGTGAGAGAGAGAGACTGCGCGCGCGAGTGTGAGAGAGACTGCGCGCGCGAGTGTGAAAGAGAGAAACTGCGAGTGTGAGAGAGAGACTGCGCGCGCGAGTGTGTGAGAGAGAGAGACTGCGCGCGCGAGTGTGAAAGAGAGAAACTGCGAGTGTGAGAGAGAGACTGCGCGCGCGAGTGTGTGAGAGAGAGAGACTGCGCGCGCGAGTGTGAAAGAGAGAGACTGCGCGCGCGAGTGTGTGAGAGAGAGAGACTGCACGCGCGAGTGTGAGCGAGAGAGACTGCGCGCGCGAGTGTGAAAGAGAGAAACTGCGAGTGTGTGAGAGAGACTGCACGCGCGAGTGTGTGAGAGAGAGACAGATTGCGGCGCGCGATTGTGAGCGAGAGAGACTGCGCGCGCGAGTGTGTGAGGGAGAGAGACTGCGCGCGCGAGTGTGTGAGGGAGAGAGACTGCGCGCGCGAGTGTGAAAGAGAGAAACTGCGAGTGTGAGAGAGAGACTGCGCGCGCGAGTGTGTGAGAGAGAGAGACTGCGCGCGCGAGTGTGTGAGAGAGAGAGAGACTGCGAGTGTGTGAGAGTGAGAATGAGCAAATACAAATGAGCAGTGTTTGGAAAGCAATTGTTAGCAACAGAATTTTAAATCCCGTGACAGCGGTTTCCCGTTGGTTCCATGTACGGATAATCGAGAGTTGCCTGTATTAAGGGAATCAAGGAATGTGGGGATAGTGCAGGAAAGAGGAATTGAGGTCGAAGATCAGCCATCATCTTATTGAATGGCGGAGCAGGCTCGAGGGGCCGAATGGCCGACGACTCCTATTTCTTATGTTCTTGTACATTACGTGAGCAAGTCTCTGGAATGGGGTTTGCTCCCACAGCCTGCTAACCCAGAGCAGCCATTCTGCCTGGACAGTGAATGTTTGAGCTTTCCCACAATTGTCCCTGATCCTGTCTTCACCTAGCAGGGGGATACATGCACATTTTAATTCCCTTACTACTGGATCACAAATTCAATCAGCTGAGACGGGGATCAAATCTGGGACATTCCTACTGTTCTCAGCCGGTTACCACGTTGCTCCCTGTCGATAAGATTTAACTTGATAGGATTTTCAAAGTGGCCAAAATGTTTGCGAGAGGTGAAGGCTGTTTGACATAAAGATACACGGGGATGCTTTGGTAGTACATAAAAATATAAGAAATAGGAACAGGAGTAGGTCATACGGCCCCTCGAGCCTGCCCCGCCGTTTAAGGCCATCATGGCTGATCCGATCATGGACTCCGGTCTACTTCCCGACCCGCTCCCCGTAACCCCTTATTCCCTTATTAGTTAAGAAACTGTCTATCTCTGCCTTAAATATATTCAATGTTCCGGCTTCCACAGCTCTTTGAGGCAGCGAATTCCACTGAAGTACCTTCCCTGTTTATCAGTTATGTAGTTGTTCATTTCAGTTTATCCGTATTGTCCGAGATTTTTGATACTTATCCCTGCTCTGATTTGCCAGTTTGCGTGAATTCCCAAAATGTTGCTGTTTTTCTTCAGCGCTACATCTTTCGCCCTGGGGTGACACAGCGAGACACCACACGATGCATTTAGTATTGCGGGAGGGGGGCAAGCTACTGATCACATCTTTGGTTTGAAAGGCTCCCTCGTTGAGGGACAGAGAAGTTCTAAGCGCCCCACAGCTCACGTAGCCCACCTGCTTTTATTTCAGGGGATAAAGGATTCCGTCTTTGGAATACGGACCATCTCCAAGCTCGATGAGCGGATTCACCAGAAGCGGGAGGAGCAAAGGAGGAAGAAGGAGCAGCGCAGCGTCCTGGCGCACCGGAGGGCCCAGATTGAGGACAAGAAAGAAGAGAAGTGAGTGGATGCTGGCTGCCCGATAGCAGGGACATTAAATACTGAATGAGCAAGAGGCCGGCAATAGTATTTGCCGGAGGTGGGGATGGGTGGGAGGAAGGGGGGGTGGGGGGGGGGGTGTGTGTGTGGGGGGGCAGGGGGTGTGTGTGTGGGGGGGCAGGGGTTGGGTGTTGGGGGGGGGGGGGGGGTGGCTGGAGGAGATTACAGAGATAGGGAGGGGCGAGGCCATGGAGGGATTTGAAAATAAGGATGAAAATTTTGAAATCGAGGCGTTGCTTAACCAGAAGGCAATATGGGTCAGCGAGCACAGGGTAATCTTTGTATTGTCAGCAAACTTGGCTACATTACACTCAGTCCCTTCTTCCAAGTCGTTAATATAGATTGTAAATAGTTGGGGTCCCAGCACTGATCCCTGCGGTACCCCATTAGTTACTGGTTGCCAACTAGAGAATGAACCATTTATCCTGACTCTCTGTTCTCTGTTAGTTAGCCAATCCTCTATTTCAAATGTGTGAGCTCTTATAATTTCATCTCATTAAATCTGGATAAAAACAGGCATTCTCTTATTTTTCATAATTTCACTGCCTACAAACGACAGTAACAAGACGGTATTTTTCAAACATTTTATCATTCACCTAAAATGCCTAATTGCAGTATCAAAGGATTGGAGTGTATTATAATCTCTGAGAATGCTGAAGCATTATCAAAATATACAATCTGCATTGATTTCCTTTAAATAAAGCATGGGCATTGTAGATAACAAAAGCATGGCTGTTTAAGTTGACAAGTTAGGTGCTATGTAGAGTCTTTAAATGAGCTTAAGCTTTGCATATGAGAGAAAATATAAATCAATGTGCCAAAAAAAAAATGACATTTCAAAATTGATTAAATTCCTAACTAAATAATTTACTTTGGGAATGTGAATGCTGTTACTCCTGTATGGCGCTCCTTATATGACACTTTCATGTCTGTTACATACTAGATTGTAGCAAATGTTTTCTGTTTGTGCTAATCATATAGAACAGTTGTTTATGGTAGAGTGAACTGAATGCATTTCTTTCCTCTTGTTTCGCACAGAATATATTCTTTACTATAGTTTATCTTAATAACAGTCTGCAGAACTTATTGTAGTTATAAAATAGAAATAACATTTTGAATACTTTGTGCACTCACGAAAAGAATGTGGTTATGCGTTTCTGTCTGTCTTTTCAATATTTGTTCTAATAATGTAGTGATGAACATAGTAATCCTGGAACAATCAAATATATTGCAGTAAGGTGTGAACATCTGACTACTGCATGTTGCAAAGGATGCAGAGTGCCGATATTCCAACCTTCTTGCCAAATGGGCTGTTTCATTGGTTTCCTGTCTATTTCAGTTCTTCCACTCCCTTAACCCCAGGACAAACTGGCCTCTAGGCTGCTTGTTCGGGGTTCGTGATGAAAAGTCACCTACAGTTTCACTAATGTAGGCATGCCTCCTGCAGGCAGATCTATTATCTGCCAACTCTCTGTAAACCAGAGTAGGCTGTACTGTTTTCAGTGCTACAATGCAATTCATTCACTCTCAGCTTTAGAGTGACCTTGATTTGAGTGACCAAATCTTCCAGCAACAAGGTGTTAGCACCTTACTGTAATGTATTGGATTGCTTCAAGATTACACTATTAATTAATAGTGTCAAAGAAAACAATCAGAGGTAGACAGAAAATCTTAATTTACTATTTTCGTTCATGTGAATTCTCATAAAATATTAAAAACATTATTTTGCAAATAACTACCAGGCTAAGGAAGCTGGGTTTGCAGCAGTAACTGGAGACTGATTTTTTTTGCTGCTATTTGCTAGTACTAGCAGTCTCTACTGGAAGTGACTTTTCCCTATTCCACCACTCACTTTGTAGGTGTTGGTGGACCCAAAACAGCAGTATTAAAGTGGTCTGCACCAGGAACCTAGTGCGACATCAATGCTGCAAAGGGTATGAATGTGGCACAAAATTCCATGTACAACAGTGAAGTGAGGTGAAACAGCTTGAAGCTGATTTCATTGGGAAGTCAGCTGTTTGCACATGAGTCAGCAGAGTCATTTCTAATCCAGAACAGATGCTTGAACGCAATATGTGAATGACACAATGGTGTTTATTGTATTTGGGAATGCTTTAAAATCATCTAATTTATGCGTAGACTTTGATAGGCCGATAAGGTAAAATGTTCACATATGAACTGAACATGTTCGGACTACATTCCTGTGCACTATTTAAAGCCTGCATAAAGGTGTGCACACAGGAATTGATTTGGAGGTGCTTTCCTCTCATTTCTATTTTGTTACACGATCTATGTGTTTATTTTTAATTAACACAGAGGGGGGTTAATTTTAAGCCAACCCACGCTGGACAGATGGGGGTTAAATTGGTAAAAATGTGAAACCCAACCCGAACCCGCTGTGAACACGCCCTACTTTCAGTTTGACCGCGGCAGGTTGGGGTTGTGCGAGTAACCTGCTTTAGAAAGGCGGATCAGTGTTTATAATATTTAACTGAGGCTCCATTCCTCAGATTTTAGGAGCCATTTGAATTTAATGGTTGCGGCTGGGTTTCCCGCGGCCTGGGAAACTGGGCAACTGAAGGGAGGCAGGGGCTGCCAGAACTAGCAGATAATTGCTTTTCTAGCACTGTTTGTGGGCCAGGTGGAGCAGGAGTGTTTCTCTGCATCCCCTTCAAGCAAACCTTCTGCTGTGATCTCTTCCTCCTTCCCCACACTCAGCCAATTTCCCCCTTGCGATCTCTCCCTCCGCCGCGCTCTGAGCTCCCACCCACTACCCCCGATCTTTTACGATAGCCGGGGACTGTCCATAGCTGTCTCCAGCCGTGGCCACCTATGCAGGCTTTCCCCTGGGGCAGCCGGTGAGCCTATCAATCTGTCTGGCTGCCAGGCGGGAAATGGCGTAAATAAATTCTACTGATGTCCTCCCGTTTAATTCGGCAGGACCTCCGCCTTCCTGGTATTTCCGGCTTTGCCAGTTGCAGACAAGTGCCTTCGCTCTCTCCCTACCTCTCAGTTAATATTGGGGCCTTAGTTTCAGTGATTAATCACATTTTGACATTGATTACTAGCTCTTTTTAAACCAATTGGACTGGATTTTAGGCTTTGCTGTTTTCGGGGTGGTGATGGCAACTGGGCGGGAAAGTTAGCGGCCGTGAATAGTTTGCGCTTTAGTAAGTATTTAGCACTTAATTTCTAAATGTTATTGCGCCATTTCGATACTCTATACTTTGTAATGTTGGATGCTAGTTGATCTCCCATAGGTTGTGAGAAGGTCGGGGCGGATGAGTGGCGAGTGTTTGTGGCGAGATACGGTGAATGTTTATGGCCGAGGAGCGGTGAGAGATCGTGGCGGAGATGTGACAGATGAAGGTACGGGACCCAGAAGAGCCGAGGGCCCAGGGACAGCACGGGCCAGCCCACACTGATATGTGTGTGTGCTAGGTCCGTGCAGCAGAGCTGGTCTCCCGTCATCTTGGTTAACCTTTGCCACTGGACCAAGACCGAGCTCTGTCGAGCCCGTGTGGTGTCTGGTGTGCAACGGTCACCACACGTTTTAAAAAAAAATCCATGCACACGCATCTTCCACCCCCTCAATTGGAGTTCAGGACTGGAACATCGGGTCCTTCATCAAAACATCTGTGAACTCGTGGAAGCAAGTCATCCTCGTTCGAGGGACCGCCTATGATGATGATGATGATGATCAGGACTTGGTGCGAGTTAGGACACAAGCAGCCGAGTTTTGGATCACCTCTTATTTACGTAGTGTAGAATGTGGGAGGCCAGCCAGGAGTGCGTTGGAATAGTCAAGTTTGGAGGTAACAAAGCATGGATGAGGGCTTCAGCAGCGGATGAGCTGAGGCAAGGGCGGAGATTAACAGGTTCATACGTGCACTAAAACAGGGAGCTGAGAGGTTTCACAGGAATGCATTAAGTGTGGAACCATTTGAATTGCACAGGATAATTTCAGGGCCTGGGCATTGAGTACATCACTGAAAAAATCCAGATGGAAATCGTTGAATGACAACTGAGTGGAGAAACACCACAGGACGTGAACATTCAACACAAAACATTACACACTTCGTGTTGTGGAAGATTTGGCTTGGGGATCAAGCAGGGAAGTCTTAACATTAAGGAGCAGCGAAAAAATTAATCCTTGTTCACTCGGGTGAAATTCTTCCCGACTGTAATTTAGTAAATATGTCAGTATCACTGGTATGACTTACGGTCTGAAGGCATACTGGGAGAGAGATGACATGAGAGAGAGTACAGATACCATCTCCTGTACAGATGAAAGAACCAACACATAAATCCCGTCTTATGTCTGTAATATAAATGAATCCATACAAATTGCCAAATCTTTGGCTATCTGAGCAAAAACTGATGAGGGATGTATAATTATTAAAAAGCCTGAGGAAATGGTATAAAATGAAAACTAAGAGCGGTAAGTGTTAAACAGCGAGGGTGCTTTCAACTGACACTGCAGTTACAGTGTATAATGTATTTGCTTCATGGGTTCTTTGCTTAAGAATTCATAGCAACACATTGCTATTAAGAACTAGTTGGTTTATTAGCAATCACACTACACAGTACTAGTTCATCCACTAGGCTCACAACTGCATACCTCATCGTACATGACGTAGACCCAATTGGCTGGGGTTTTATTGAGTCTTGTGAACATCATGTGACTGGCTACGCCACTCTCAATGCAACAGCTCTACAACTCTATTAAATTATAACTTGTTAAAGGGCACCCGCAAATTAACACATAAACAAATCAAATTCCAATTCTGTTCCCTGTTGTAATGAGCAACAGCTCTACAACTATTTTGTACAACCCATAAATCAAGTGCCCCCTTATTGAGGGAGGGCACTAAAACTGACAATTGAACAAATTTAACTTTTTACCATAGCTTAAATCAAATTAAAATTTGGTTGCTGAGGGTGATGATGCACTCCAGTCCCTCCGGCGCCCATCTCTTGTGGAAGGCCACGAGCGTGTACCGGTGAACACCGCATGCTCAATCTCCAGGGACACCCTGGCTCGAATGTAACCACAGAAGAGAGGCAGGCAGTCGGGCTGAACGACCCCCTCGACCGCCCGCTGCCTGGACTGGCTAATGGCCGGCCAGCTTGTCAACAGCTCTACAACTATTTTGTTGCCTGTGAGCATCCTCACAGGTGCATGCATTACAAGTGTGAACACAGTGAATCCAGAACCCCGGCCCGACCTGACGTTGGACTCCAGTGAATGGAGACTCCTGCTTTGCTTCAGAGTCAGTTTGAACCCGAACACCCTAAAGTTCAATGTTGCTGTAAACCGCAAAATTGGGCATTGATGAGAAAGATTAAAAACTCGACAAAATGCGAGCCAAGGATTAGCATTTTGGAAAATGGATTCAGCGACAGAAGCCAAAAGGTTCTCAGTCTTCATTAGTAGGACAATGACGATGACGATGGAGTCGATGCCGATGTGGCAGCTACACTGCCCACAGATAGAATGCAGATGACACTTTTTCAACCACTCAATACAATGGGTGCATCAGCCTCCAATTTGACTTGTAGGCCTGTTAATTTGAAAATGCATTACGTAATAGTGAGATATTTGTTGTTTTGTACCACTAAGGTGTGCGGGCGGAGGACTGTAGCGAGATCTCCATCTATTCCCATTACTCTATTCAACCAGTGAAAAGCCTTCAACACTTGCCCACTAATTGCTATGGGGCGCAGAAGCCTGCTCTACCCAGTGCATCCCCCCACACCCCCCAGCCTGTTTGTGCGAGGGCGAGACAGAAAGTGCAGTGTCACATTGACCCAGCAGGCACTATCGAATGTGAGTAACATCGACATGGCAATGAGCCTCGGACATTGTGACATAACAGCAATGGAGATGTGATAGACTAAGCAACCCAAGATAAGAGGAACGTGGAACAAAGAGATCAGGAGCACGGGAAAGAATGATGCTGGAATGAACAATGCGAGGCCCCGTTACCACGTTCTTGCTCCTCATTATTATAAACATATCAATATTCAGGAACTTAATTTCTTCCATTCACTGATTTTAGTGTGTTTGTGTTCAATTCCGGTCTGCAGACCATTGCGTGTGTTAAAGATTGCAGTAAAAAGAAAGACTGGATCCACTAGGCTTATCTTCACTGGAATTTAGAAGAATGAGAGTGGATCTCATAGAAACATATAAAATTCTGACGGGATTGGACGGTTAGATGCAGGAAGAATGTTCCTGATGTTGGGGAAGTCCCGAACCAGGGGTCACAGTCTAAGGATAAGGGGTAAGCCATCTAGGACCGAGATGAGGAGAAACTTCTTCACCCAGAGAGTGGTGAACCTGTGGAATTCTCTACCACAGAAAGTTGTTGAGGCCAATTCATTAGATATATTCAAAAGGGAGTTAGATGTGGCCCTTACAGCTAAAGGGATCAAGCGGTATGGAGAGAAAGCAGGAATGGGGTACTGAAGTTGCATGATCAGCCATGATCATATTGAAAGGCCGAATGGCCAACTCCTGCACCTATTTTCTATGTTTCTAAAATAGCACCCGATTGGGATTCAATGTGAATGGGTTAAATCCATACAGTGAGAGCTGGGGTTACTGCGGAGGGAGAGGTATGATAGCTCACACACATCGTTTACCCCGTCACTCGCCCTTGCCTGGAGTGGCGGCGGCCAGTGATTTGGCTATTCCACTCCTGCAGGGAAGGGCCGAGATCAAGGTTGGGTCATGGTGTGAAGAGGCAGCAGTGCTAGAGGTGGGTGCGGGGGATTGAAAATTCAGTTTCAAACCCGAGGTTGGTAAGAAGGAAGTATAACCTCCAGATTAGCATTAGAAGGATCAAAGGAGAGGCTACAAGAAATCTTTACACGCACAGTCGGAATGCTTTACCACAGGAGGCAATTTAAACTGAATCAATTGTGGCAATTGGATAAAATTTGAAGGAATATATTAGAAGGAGCAGAGAATGAGTAGGAAAATGCACTGTGACGAAACAGCTCCATTCAGGAACTAGCACAGGCCCGTGAGCCTGAATGGCCTCCTCTACTGACATTTCTATGACCTGAATGTTACACACAGGGAGATGTGCACGTGTGTGTGGAGTACGTGTGCACCCGTCGGGGCAAAGACCAGGCTCGTGTAGAGCTCGTTCTAACTGATGAAAGGCATCCTGCTTCTGTTTTTCAGTGAGCCCCGAATAGCAAACCGGATCGTGCAGTGTTGTGCCTGGAACGGAGGCATATTCTGGGTAAGACCACTCTATTTCACTTACTGTCGGTGATTCCAGAAAGCAGTGAGCCTGACTATTTGTTAACCTCTTTATGTTGACCAAAACGGTAGCAGTTTGAACAGCAAGGACCTATTTCTCCCACCAGTAATTCCAGGTATTTTAGTTTAACATGGCTGAGCAGCCACTTATTATTATAAGTGGTAAGAAACTGTGGAGACTTGGGTATTGCAATTATTGAGAATGCCCACACTGACAAAAGAGAATGGGATCTCTTCTTCCCCTTCGAATGGCTCAGTTGGTAAATACCCCATAGCACCACCCAGCAGGTGACATGTAATTGAATAGCATAGATATGTTTCATTCAGGGTGCAAAATTACAGCTTAATCTATTGCTTCTTGTAATTACAGCTTGCCCTGTTACAGCCTGCAATTACAGCTTGCCCTGTTACAGCCTGCAATTACAGCTTGCCCTGTTACAGCCTGCAATTACAGCTTGCCCTGTTACAGCCTGCAATTACAGCTTGCCCTGTTACAGCCTGTAATTACAGCTTGCCCTGTGTAATTACAGCTTGCCCTGTGACAGCCAGTAATTACAGCTTGCCCTGTGACAGCCTGTAATTACAGCTTGCCCTGTTACAGCCTGTAATTACAGCTTGCCCTGTGTAATTACAGCTTGCCCTGTTACAGCCTGCAATTACAGCTTGCCCTGTTACAGCCTGCAATTACAGCTTGCCCTGTTACAGCCTGCAATTACAGCTTGCCCTGTTACAGCCTGCAATTACAGCTTGCCCTGTGTAATTACAGCTTTCCCTGTTACAGCCTGTAATTACAGCTTGCCCTGTGTTAATTACAGCTTGCCCCGTGACAGCCTGTAATTACAGCTTGCCCTGTGACAGCCTGTAATTACAGCTTGCCCCGTGACAGCCTGTAATTACAGCTTGCCCCGTGACAGCCTGTAATTACAGCTTGCCCCGTGACAGCCTGTAATTACAGCTTGCCCCGTGACAGCCTGTAATTACAGCTTGCCCCGTGACAGCCTGTAATTACAGCTTGCCCCGTGACAGCCTGTAATTACAGCTTGCCCCGTGACAGCCTGTAATTACAGCTTGCCCCGTGACAGCCTGTAATTACAGCTTGCCCCGTGACAGCCTGTAATTACAGCTTGCCCCGTGACAGCCTGTAATTACAGCTTGCCCCGTGACAGCCTGTAATTACAGCTTGCTCCGTGACAGCCTGTAATTACAGCTTGCCCCGTGACAGCCTGTAATTACAGCTTGCCCTGTGACAGCCTATAATTACAGAACATGTAGCATTTGTAATAATTGCTGTCAACTTTCTGTTGTCTTTTAGAGGTTAATTGTCGGCAAGGAAAGTGATCAGTTCCCAGCTCCACGTCAGAACTAATCAGCGTGCAATGACTCCTGTTTTCTCTTTACCTTGATACTTTTCACTCTTGGCCATCTGAACATGTGATGGGCACTATCAAAACGTTGCGATTAAGTAATTAGGGGGCGGATTTTCGGGTCTTCTGCGCTCCGTTTTTCGCCCTGAAGCAGCGGGAATGGCGGCGGTGAGGTGTTCTGGGCAGGCGGTAGGCCTCTAGCGGCCCGCGGCGATCCTCGGGTCCGGTCTAACGGCGGCACGGAGCAGCACCACCCGGAAGAGCTGCGTCCGGTGTGCAACGCCCCTGGCCGCGACACCGGTGCAGGTTTTGACTCTTGCCCAACCCATCCAGCCCGCTGCGCGCCCCGCACTGACCTGGGAATTCGGGCGGTCCAACGATCCCGACAGCGGGGAGGTAAGTAATGGACTCCTAAGGTAAGTGTGCTTATTTTTTCTTTTAATTTTTTTGCGATTTATCTTGTGGTGATGTGGGCAATGTTTTGGGAATGTTTTTGTGGGTTTTTTTTCCCCAGGCATCTCTCGGAGCGCTCCTGGCCCGGCTCTTTAGCACGGGAGTTTCCCATGCTAACGCCCAAGAGAGATGTACAAGGCCTCCTTTAACGCTGCGCCCGCTGCCCAATGTTACTGACTGAGGCGCAAACTGTTCCCGGGCGTAATCTTTCCCGCCCCGCTGCCATTACTGCCCCAAAAACATCAACGCCGAAAATCCAGTCCAAAGTTTCAGCAATCCTGCTGTACTTCACCTCTTGTGCTTGGCAGTAAAGGAATGCATGTTAGACAGCATCTCTCAACACATAATTAGTGCCACAGAATGGATTGGGTGCCGGGCCTATTTTAATCTCAGTCGTTTGAGCGAGGAAATACCACATCTCTCGCCGGGAGTGAGACCTGAAGGGCAATCCGAGCCGCTGCATGTTTCCTGGCAACTCCCAGTGACTGCGGGTGGGTGTTTGCATTGGACTAGCCCCAAGCCGTGCACCTCCCCTGTAACCTGCACAGGCATCAGAGTAGAGAGACAGAGAAAAGGCAACACAATTACAGGGGGAAAGGGGAGAAACTTAACCAGAAATATCTTCCCAAAAATGAAAATGAAAATAAAAAGTTGTGGCCTCACACCCAGATCCTGACAGTCCACTGTCTAGACACAACCACCAATGACATTAGTGATATTTTATTTAATGATTATATATTTTCCCGTTCTCCCCTCTCTCGGAGTCTCCCCATGTCAGCCTTGGCTCGGTGGTATCACACTCAGCCTCTGAATCAGAAAGTTAAGGACACAAGCCTCACTCCAGAGTTTTAAGCACATAATCTCTAGGCTAACACTTGTTGTAGTACCAAGGGAGTGAACTGCCAGAGGCGCCATCATTCACATAAGACGTTAAACCGAGGCCCTGTCCGTCCTCTCAGTTAGTTGTAAAAGATCTTGTTTTTATTTGAAGAAGATCAGGAGAATTCTCCAGTGTCAATATTTATCTCTCAACCAACACCACTGAAAGAGATTAGCTAGACAATTATCTCATTGCTGGGCATAAATCGGCTGCTGCGATTCATTACAACAGTGACTACACTCCGCTGGCTGATTTGAAAGACTGAACAAAGCATGAAATCCTGCCAAATCCATCTGGAAAAGTTCCAAATTTGCATTCTGTAGTAAAATATAATTCACGTACAATATATAATTCACGTACAATATATAATTCACGTACAATCTATAATTCACGAACAATTTATAATTCACGTACAATCTATAATGCAATGCACGCTATATAATACAATGCATTATAAAATGTAGCAAAACTGTTATAGTCATTAATTGCCTTGCAAAAAGCTCCTCTTCACATACATGCAGGGTAATGTATTAAACAGGACTGAGGGTGATTGGACTGCAGCCTTTCTTGGATTTAGTGTTGCAGTGATCATGTTTAGAATTGTTTAATTTTCATGGGGCGAAGTTTCCTCTCCATTTCCCCTCCCATTGAAATGTATGTACTAATTAGCAGTTAACGCATTAATGTGCTCAAATTAAATTATTTCATCCTCTGTTTAAAACAGGTTAAAGCCATTATCAAACCAACAGACAGTAATTTTGTACAATACATGAAGAGATTCAATGCTAGTATCGTGCAGTAGGTTTTTGACCCCTTTGTGCATTCCTTCTTTCTCAATACAGTTTTCCTGATAGTTCCTTGTGTAAATGCATCACATGGTGTGACCCTGAGCCTTATGGAAAAGAAAGATTCCACTTCAGCCTCCACAAGTCTTTGAGGAGTTAGCCGATCTCAGCCAAGGTGGAAGTTGGAGTATTGCACCTGGCCTCATTACCCACCAGCTAGAAGGGGGTAAATCAGACAAAGTTTCTACTTCGGAGGTGTATGTGCTTAAATGTTCGGTGAGGTCAGGCGTAGGTGTTGCCTATAATGTGCCGCACAAACAGCCCGCTGACACTCGCTGTCTGGAATCACACATGCAGGAAGACCACTGGGGCAAGGTACCTGGATGGCTGCCATTATTGCTGGAACCAAGAAAACCTGAGTTGTAAAGATGGAAAAGTACACACTGTATTCATTCCTTACCAAGAAAATGGCAATAGGCAGCAAAACCCTCACGTGTAGTGTGCATTTTATTGCAGTGAATATTTGACAAGTGACTCTGTGGTACTACTTCCAATAACACCTGTTTCTCCTTCTCTCCCCACAGCTGAGTATCTTGGTCTTTTACCGAGTTTTTATCCCTCTGCTTCAGGCCATCACTGCATGTATTATTGGTAAGGAAATACTATTGCTTCGAGAGAGAGAGAAAGGAAGGGTGGGGCAGATTGTTGATGAATCCATAGCTATCAGCAGCCCATGCAGAACAAAACCTCCAACAAAGCTCCCCGGTCACTCATTCAATAAGCGCACTACCCAGAGTGGGACTGACCATACAGACCAAGCTTCAGCCTCCGGACTGTGCCGAGTATCTGAGCGATAGATTTATGTTGGATAAGGGTGTCAATAGATGTGGGTCAAAGGCAGGTAAATGGAGTTGAGGTACAGATCAGCCATGATCTAATTGAATGGCGGAACAGGCTCGAGGGACTGAATGGCCTCCTCCTGTTCCGATCTGATCTGAGCCAGAGAGGTAGCAGATAGACTATAATTAGTCCTAGCTGTAAAAAAACAATCGAGGTTCCTTCTCCCAATTACTATCATTGCTGCTGGAAAGTGAATGTGTGTAGCTATCAAATGAGGGCAGGATCATACTGGGCTCCACAGTCAAATAACCCTGCCCGCACTCAACTAGGCCCACACCTGAAGAATGGCTTTTTAGGTGAGTTACCTGAGGCAAGTCCACATTAATACGGCAGTTGACACTAGATCAGTTAATTTTAAATCGGAGATTGCTAGCTTTCTGTTAACTAAAGGTATTAAGAGATATGGGCCACAGATGGGTATGTGGAGTTAGGTCGCAGATCAGCCATGATCCTATTGCATGGCGGAACCGGCTCGAGAGGTTCAATGGCCTCCTCCTGTTCCTAGAAAACTGGGGACAAAAAATAGATTTAAATCTAAAGATTCTGGCAAGTCAAGAATGGCATTTGGTGCCTGATTCTAATCCATGGCATTTGCAGTTTTGCATCATATTTTGACTTGTTTACTTAAAGCCCTGATTCGAGTTCCAAGATTAGAGAAGGCACCGTCATATTAACAGATAAAAACAGTTTGATCTGTTGACTGGACCATGTTGTTTGTATTTGGGCAGAATGATCTGTAAAATCCTCTGCCAGTTAACTCTCTACTGCCTACTACTGTCGCAAAACCATGTTGCACTGCTACTTCGTGTAACCCGAACCACACCCTGCACAGCTGCAGTAATGTAACACCCTCCACCCCTTCCCCCTTCCCATCTGAGAACAGGGAGTGCACTGGAAATGACTGGTATCCATTTGCCATTTTGGGAAAGGATGGGGTGGGGTGGGTTACAAGTTAAACATACCACATTTTGGCTACCCTTTTACGATAATTCCTAGCAGACTTGGTGATCCTAACTGGACAAGCTTACCCAGCGCTCTGTGCTTTGTTGAAGTTTTATTCCTCAAGCATTAAATTCCAGCAGCACTACTACGTAGTGTTTGGGGGAGTAGTGTGTCTTGGCCAATATTTATCCCTCAATCAAAACAAAAACAGATTATCTGGTCATTATCACATAGCTGTTTGTGGGAGTTTGCTGTGTGCAAATTGGCTGCCACGTTTCCTACATTACAACAGTGACTACACTCCAAAAGTATTGCATTAGCTGTAAAGCATTTTGAGATATCGGGTGGTCGTGAAAGGCGCTATATATATGCCAGTCTTTAGTGTTCACAAGCCTTGGCTCTGGCCAATTGGGCATAAATAATTTACAGCTGTGTCCACGTAACGGGGGGGGGGGGGGGGGGGGGGCAGAGAGAGGGGAAGCATTTACATTCCATATCGGGCAATGGAAACTGAAGATTTCTGGATATCTCAGTAGTTTGGTTTGGAGACTCGAGTTTGATTGTAGTTTCCATGGGCCCAAGTTTCCACATGATTTGCGCCTGATTTTTAGGAGCAACTGGTGGGGAACGGACTATCTTAGAAATCGTAATTCTCCACATTTTTTTTCTGCAGTTCTAGTCAGTTAGAACAGTTTCACTTTGGAACAGAATTTTTTCTTCAAAAGGGGGCGTGTCTGGCCACTGACGCCTGATTTCAAAGTTTCCACAGAGAAAACGTACTCCAAACTAACTTAGAATGGAGCAAGTGAAGATTTTTGTGGAACTGAAAAAACCTTGTCTACACATTAAAAAATCAGGCGCAGGTTACAAATTAGGCGTCCAGAACGAGGTGGGGGGGGGGGAAGGGAAGTCATTAAATTCTACAATAAATCCTTATTTATACTTATACAAAAATATACAAATAAATCCAACCTGAATAAACATTTATAAGCAAAGAAAAGATTAAATAAACCATCTTCCTACCTGTGTGAAAGTGCTTTAGCCAGGGAGAATGCTGCAGGAAGCCTCACAAGTTGAGGCAGCCGTTCGTTCCCGACGGCGGGGGGGGAGGGAGGGAGTGTGGGACCGACCGACCGACCGCAGCGGGGGGGAGGAAGCCGTTCCAGACGGGGGGGGGGGAGGGAGGGAGTGTGGGACCGACCGACCGAACGCAGCGGGGGGGGGAGGAAGCCGTTCCAGACGGCGGGCGGGGGGGGGGAGGGAGACAGTGAGAAGGCTGCAGGAAGCCTCAGAAGTTGAGGCAGCCGTTCGTTCCCGACGGCAGTGGGGGGAAGGAGGCAGCCGTTCGTTCCCGCGGGGGGGGGGGAGGGAGGGAGTGAGGGACCGACCGAACGCAGCGGGGGGGGGGAAGCCGTTCCCGACGGCGGGCGGGGGGGGGGAGGGAGACAGTGAGAAGGCTGCAGGAAGCCTCAGAAGTTGAGCAGCCATTCCCGACGACAGGGGTGGGAGGCCTTCGGGAAACGGCTGCCTCAACTTTCTGAGGCTTCCTGCACCTTCTCACTGCTGCAAGAAGCCTCAGTGCTGATCATGGAAGGGCAATGTGCTTTTATTAAAAAATGTTCAAAAATTAAACAGCTACAAAGAACTACAAAAATGGCCAAGTGCCAGTGTTTCCTTCACACTGCGCGTGCGCGAACGCTCCAACGCGCACGCGCAGGGTTGCCGGCAGGAAAAAAACTAATTTAAATGGTACCCGCCCCCTCCCACTTACAAAATCGGTGCGAGTGGTAGGCTCCGCCCCCCTGGGCGCCACGCCAAGCAGACATGGAGCTGCAGGGCGCTCCAGAATAGCGCGTTTTTTATTCGGCACGAAAAACAGGCGCCCAGCTCGGAGGGGCGCCCGTTTTTTTATCGTGTGGAAACTTAGGCCCCATATGTGTGTGTCAGAGGAAATAGTTTTTTTTTCAAATATCCTTATTCGCCTTTCTCTTTGTCTTTTGTCTCCATGCTCCTGATTTTCCCCGTGAGCCATATGGTCTCTCTCTTATTTTAATTTTGTCCGGTTTATTTGGTGGGGGGGCGGGTGAGAAAGTTTCTGTTTGACTCGTTTCTCTGCTCCACATTCTTTCTGTACTTGCGCAGGGCTGGATCTCTTGCTTTATGTACGTCAAGCATCCACAAACCAAAAGTTACTGCATCAGGCAACATTGGCCCCAAGTGGGAATTCTTTGCCTTTTATACTGAATAGAAGTTGCAGATTTTTGGCGCTTTATGTGATGCAGTGTTTTTACCCGAACAGGTGACCCCTCGTTACATGGAGACGTCTGGTCCTGGCTGGAATTTATCCTCAACTCCACTTTCAGTGCTCTGTGGATATTGCCTCTCTTTGTCCTCAGTAAAATAGTGAATGCCATCTGGTTTCAGGTATGTAACACAGCCATGGAGCAGACTGCCCCTGCAGCTTGCTTCATTATAATCTTTACATTGTATAATGATTCCATTTCTCTGTGCTGTTGAATATATTTCTCCATGTGTAATTAGTGCTCTACTCTGTATCTCTGTGGAGGCCCTTCAGCTTCAGTGACTTGTGCTTGACATGTGATGGAAGGTCACTGCAATCTGATAACAGCTTTATTCTTTGGTGCCAAAGTTCTCTGTATTTAAGTCTGACATGTGCAGAAAGCCATCACCGTGTTTGAGTCTTCCAAGTCAAGCTACTAAAAGTTTACGCCCAGCTTCTGTTTGCCCAATATGAAGGGTACACTCTCCCTGCAGGGACACGTCCCACTAACTCAAGGTCAGATCAGGTCCAGATTGGCGGACCCAAGTCTTAGTGTCCAGAGGCAGTCCCCAAGCTGAAACCCCGCAGTTTACTAATTCCAAGCACTGCCAAGCTTCCTGCTGGTTGTCCAACTCATGCCGCCCTACCCTTTGGGGCGTCACCCTGCAGGATTATGTGGAGCCAAGTGGGAAGGATCCCGGCCACCAGTGACTGGTCCAACTTTCCAGGTCCCATTATGATCACCAACAGTGCAGTAATAGGAAAGGTCCTGCGCAGGCCACTCACCAGCTTCTCCATTGGACACGCCGCTCACCGGCTTCTCCATTGGACACGCCGCTCACCGGCTTCTCCATTGGACGTACCGCACATGCGCAGAAATTTAAAGGGACCACGTACTGAAAGGCAGGCCGCGTAGAACAAAGCGCAACTCACGGGGAACATTGCTCTGGAGTATTGCGGACCCGTCTGGTTTACGTATCGAAGTAGAGATGGCATTTATTGCCCATCCCTAATTGCCCTTGAGAAAGTGGTGGTGAGCCGCCTTCGTGAACCGCTGCAGTCCGTGTGGTGAAGGTACTCCCACAATGCTGTTAAGGAGGGAGTTCCAGGATTTTGACCCAGCGACGATGAATGAACGGTGATGTATTTCCAAGTCAGGATGGTGTGTGAGTTGGAGGGGAACTTGCAGGTGATGGTGTTCCCATGCGACTGCTGCTCTTGTCCTTCGAGGTGGTGGAGTTCGTGGGTTTGGGAGGTGCTGCCGAAGAAGCCTTGGCGAATTGCTGCAGTGCACACTGCAGCCACGGTACGCCAGTGGTGGAGGGAATGAATGTTTAAGGTGATGGATGGGCAGCCAATCAAGCGAGCTGCTTTGTCCTGGATGGTGTCGAGCTTCTTGAGTGTTGTTGGAGCTGCACTCATCCAGGCAAGTGGAGAGTATTCCATCACACTCCTGACTTGTGCCTTGTAGATGGTGGAAAGGCTTTGGGGAGTCAGGAGGTGAGACACTCGCTACAGAATACCCAGCCTCTGACCTGCTCTTGTAGCCACAGTATTTATGTGGTTAGTCCAGTTATATTTCTGATCAATAGTGAACACTGTGCAATCATCAGCGAACATCACCACTTCTGACCTTGTGATGGAGGGAAGGTCATTGATGAAGCAGCTGAAGATGGTTAGTTTCTAGGTAGCCCTGAGAAACTCCTGCAGCGATATCCTGGGACTGAGCTGATTGACCTCCAACAACTACAACCATCTTCCTTATTGGGTGTGGGGGGGGCGGGGGGGTGGGGTGGGGTGGGGGTTTGGAGAAATTATATTGAACCTCATTACCTGAGCTGGTCGGTGTCTGTCTCGGGAGAATGCTTGTGATTCCTGACGAGGCGGATTGTATTCCATCACACTCCTGACTTGGGCCTTGTAGATGGTGGAAAGGCTTTGGGGAGTCAGGAGGTGAGACACTCGCCGCAGAATACCCAGCCTCTGACCTGCTCTTGTAGCCACAGTATGTTGCTGGCCCAGATATATTTCTGGTCAATGGTGACCCCCCCCCCCCCAGGATGTTGATGAGTCAGTGATGACCCCCCCCAGGATGTTGATGGTGGGGGATTTGCCGATGGTAATGCTCCATTAGCTACAGCATTTATATGACTGGTCTAATTGAGCTGTGATGTGGGGGTCTTGCCCTTGCCAACCCCCATTCCTCAAGGCGGATAATGTTGCAATTTAGCTTTTTCCCTGGATGCAAAACCACCCTTTAAATCTGGCTTTTAGCCAATCAAGACACTTCGTATTTAAAAAAAAAACGGAATGCTCACCTCCAGTATGGACCGTGGCGGCAGAGAGTGGGAAGGTAAATGAAAGGTGTGGGATGCTAGTGGACGAAAGGACTACAGGGAAGGAGGGTTAATCGAGAGGAACAAAAGGAGATATGCAATGTGGATATTTTCATGATGTATGATGGTTTGAACGACTAAAACACAATCCAGGCGATGGCGGTTTCCTTCAACCTTTGGCATTCTGAAGGTTAATATTCTGTGGGGGAAGCGAGAGGTAAAAGGAAGACCGGTTTTGCAGTGCAATTTATACATATGAATGAGTTTGCCAGGGCGAAGACGCTGAGCAGTAGGAAGTTGGGCATTAGTTCAGCATGCTTCAGTGTCGTGTGTGTGCTGATCCTGCTCCCATGTGCTAAGAACATAAGAAATAGGAGCAGGAGTAGGCCATTCAGCTGATATTCTACCTCAACTCCACTTTCCTGCACTATCCCCATATCCCTTGATTCCCTGAATATCCAAAAATCTATCTATCTCTGTCTTGAATATAATCAACGACTGAGCCCCCACAGCCCTCTGGGGTAGAGAATTCCAAAGATTCACCACCCTCTGAGTGAAGAAATTTCTCCTCGTCTCAGTCCTAAATGGCTGACCCCTTATTCTGAGACTGTAACCCCTAGCTCTAGACTCCCCAGCCAGGGGAAACATCCTCCCCACATCTACCCTGTCGAGCCCTGTAAGAATTTTGTATGTTTCAATGAGATCACCTCTTATTCTTCTAAACTCGAGAGAATGTAGGCCTAGTCTACTCAATCTCTCCTCATAGAACAATCCCCTCATCTCTCTATGCAAGCATATCCTTCCTTGGGTAAGGAGATCAAAATTGTATACAATACTCCAGGTGTGGCCTCACCAGGGCCATATTTAATTGCAGTAAGACGTCTTTAATCTTGTGCTCAAATCCTCTTGTAATAAAGGCCAACATACCAATTTGCTTTCTTTATTGCTTGCTGTACCTGCATGTTAACTTTCAGTGATTCGTGTACAAGGACACCCAGGTCCCTCTGAACACCAACATTTCCCAATCACTCACCATTTAAAAAATACTCTGCCACTCTATTTTTCCTACCAAAGTGGATAACTTCACATTTCTCCACATTATATTCCATTTGCCGTGTACTTGCCCACTCACTTGGCCTGTCTATATCCCCTTGAAGCCTTTTGGCATCCTCCTCACAACTTACATTCCCACCTAGCTTTGTATCATCAGCAAACTTGGATATATTATATTTGGTCCCCTCATCCAAATCATTGATATAGATTGTGAATAGCTGGGTCTCAAACACCGATCCTCGCGGTACCCCACTAGTTACAGTCTGCTAAGCCAAAAATGACCCATTTATTCCTCCTCTCTGTTTTCTGTCCGTTAACCAATCCTCAATCCATGCTAGTATATTACCCCCAATCCCATGAGCCCTAACTTTGCTTAATGACTTTTTGTGTGGCACCTTATCGAATGTCTTCTGAAAATCCAAATAGACCACATCCACTTGTTCCCCGTATCTATTCTGTTAGTTACAACCGCAAAAAACTCTTAACAGATTTGTCAAACATGATTTCCTTTTCATAAATCCGTGTTGACTCTGCCCAACTCTTTTACTATTTTCTAAGTAACCTGTTACCATGTCCTTAATAATAAATTCTAGCATTTTCCCTACTACTGATGTAAGGCTAACTGGTCTGTAGTTCCCCGATATCTCTCCTTCCTTTCTTAAATAGCTGATGTCAGCTACCTTGTACTGCCTCTCGAGATCTTTTCCAAGGCTGTAGCCCGATGATGCTGTTCAATCATCAGTACTCATGACTTCAAATAAAGATGGGAAAAAAAGGATGTTGAAGGAATTCTAATTCTGTGCAACTTTATATTTTGAGCGGAATCTTGATGGTGAGATTCTGTTTCACTTAACTATATATATTGGCTGCTATTACCGATCCTCTGACCAAGTTAAGATTATCACAGATTAAATTTACAGCAATGACGTCACACCGCTAATCCTTCAGTGCATATCTCCACTGAGTCCGATTTTATTGAGTTCCCAATCTTAGACGTTTTATTGCCGGTTGGGCAGCAGGGTGGCGGGCATTTCCGACAGGAGAGACACTGCAGGCTGCACTCACACACCGAGCCCCCAGGTCAGAGTGGCATTGGCAGAGAAATAAAAAGGAAAAACTGGAAATCTGAAATAAAAATGGGAAAATGCTGGAAATGCTCAGCAGGTCAGGCAGCATCTGTGAAGAGAAAGGACAGGCTGTGGGGTTTGAAGGTTGTGTTCCCTTTGTCAGGGGCCTGGGAGCAGGTTGCTTAACTACTCAAAGATGTGCAAGACAAAATAACTGGGGGAGTGGGGAGGAGATGGAGGCAGTATGTGTAATATATTCTTTACAACATTACAAACACACACAAGATGGCTCTACAGGAAGTTGTCATGTGACCTTATCACATGATCCCTTTATTGTATTTACATCAGCAGTTGCATTGATGCAGTTGTCCACAAGATGGAGCTCTATATTGCAGTATATATTTTTACTCTTACCCTCTTCCCTGTTGCCCCTCCCCAACATTAAGGCAGTCTTTACAGTGAATAATTCTTTAAAACATTGCTTTACTTGTTACAGGACATCGCAGACCTGGCGTTTAAAGTGTCCGGGAAGAAAGCACAGCCCTTTCCCAGTATCAGTAAGATTATCGCAGACATGCTCTTCAACCTGCTGCTGCAGGCTTTGTTCCTCATTCAGGTATGACTGGTGCAGAGACGCAGCGCTCAGCTAACCCAATGGGAATGGTAATTGGGTCGCTGTCGGGAGGAGTGGGTACAGGCCACGAGTGCGGCTGCAGTCTAGAGATGATAAAGGCATGGATGAGGGTTTCAGCAGCAGATAAGTTCGGGTAAGGGTGATATTACAAAGGTGGAAATGGGCAGTCTTAGTGATGGAATGGATATGAGGTAGGTAGCTCAGTTCATGGTCAACTATGACACCAAGGTTGCAAACAGACTTGGTCAGCCATGGATAGTTGCTGGGGAGAGAGAGAGAAAGGTAACTGAGTTTTGTGGCATGAACCAAAGGCAGTGGCTTCGGTCTTCTCGATATTTAATTGGAGGAAATTTCGACTCATCCAGTGTGGACAAGCAGTCTGATAGTATAGAGACGATGGAGGGGAGGTTAGAACGAAGAGATATTATTGGGCATCAGGGAACTCCAGCACAGCCAAACCTACACTGCAATACTCCTTCCAAACCACTTGCTTTCTTGGTGCTTTCCAGGGTTTAAATCCAGACTCCCATGCAGCAATGTGATAAATTGTTTTTGTTCTGTTGATTGAGGGATAAATATTGGCCAGGACACCGGAAAGAACTCCCCTGCTCTTCTTCGAAATAGTGCCGTGGGATCTTTTACGTCCGCCTGAGAGAGCAGACGGGTCCTCGGTTTAACGTCTCATCCAAACGACGGCAACTTCGACAGTGCAGCACTCCCTCAGCACTACACTGGAGTGTCAGCCTAGATTTTGTGCTCAAGCCTCTGGAGTGGGTGAGGGTGCTGCCCACTGAGCCACAGCTGACTCATGCAGTTGGGTTAAGTGCCCCTGAACTGGGCTGGGGAAAAATAAGTCTATGTTCCTGCCCCTGACTGCTGTCCAATACCTTCTGCTGGAAAAGACGTGTGTGGACGTCTGGCGAAGACCGGTTTGAGCTCCGCTGTAGTACACTGTTTCTATCGTTTATCTCTGCTCTTGTTTTCTTTCCCCAGGGGCTGATAGTGAGTCACTTTCCCATTGAAATCATCGGACAGCTGGGCAGCCTGTTCCACATGTCAATGCTGTATTCGCTCTACTGCTTTGAGTATAAATGGTTCAACAATGGTGAGTAAAGTTGGTGCCGGTGACATCTACCGAATGCATCAGGCGGGGGTGGGGGGGAGGAATCTGCATGCAATCATATGAAGAGAAAAGATGGGAAATAGGAAAACCAACTTTTATGTCCAGCCTGTTCCATACTGTCCTGGTGCAGCTTCTGCACATCATTCTCTTCCCATTTCCCCCACCCCCCCACCCAATCCTGCACTCCCAGGGATCCCCCTCACATATAGACACACTCCCAGGGACCCCCCAATATTGACGCAAACCCAGGGACCCTATTCAAATATTGACTCACTCCCGGGGTCCCTCTTCAAATATTGCCTCACTCCCAGGGACCCCTCAGATATTGACTCACTCCCAGGGACCCTCTTCAAATATTGACTCACTCCCAGGGACCCCTCAAATATTGACTCACTCCCAGGGACCCTCTTCAAATATTGACTCACTCCCAGGGACCCCTCAAATATTGACTCACTCCCAGGGACCCCTCAAATATTGACTCACTCCCAGGGACCCCTCAAATATTGACTCACTCCCAGGGACCCCTCAAATATTGATGCACTCCCAAGGACCCTCTTCAAATATTGACTCACTGCCAGGGACCCTCTTCAAATATTGCCTCACTCCCAGAGACCCCTCAAATATTGACTCACTCCCAGGGACCCTCTTCAAATATTGACTCACTCCCAGGGACCCCTCAAATATTGGCTCACTCCCAGGGACCCTCTTCAAATATTGACTCACTCCCAGGGACCCCTCAAATATTGACTCACTCCCAGGGACCCTCTTCAAATATTGACTCTCTCCCAGGGACCCTCTTCAAATATTGACTCACTCCCAGGGACCCCTCAAATATTGACACACTCCCAGGTACCCCTGAAATATTGACACACTCCCAGGGACCCCTCACATATTGACGCACTCCCAGGGACCCTCTTCAAATATTGACTCACTCCCAGGGACCCCTCAAATATTGACTCACTCCCAGGGACCCCTCAAATATTGACTCACTCCCAGGGACCCCTCAAATATTGACTCACTCCCAGGGACCCCTCAAATATTGATGCACTCCCAAGGACCCTCTTCAAATATTGACTCACTGCCAGGGACCCTCTTCAAATATTGCCTCACTCCCAGAGACCCCTCAAATATTGACTCACTCCCAGGGACCCTCTTCAAATATTGACTCACTCCCAGGGACCCCTCAAATATTGGCTCACTCCCAGGGACCCTCTTCAAATATTGACTCTCTCCCAGGGACCCCTCAAATATTGACTCACTCCCAGGGACCCCTCACATATTGACGCACTCCCAGGGACCCTCTTCAAATATTGACTCACTCCCAGGGACCCCTCAAATATTGACACACTCCCAGGTACCCCTGAAATATTGACACACTCCCAGGGACCCCTCACATATTGACGCACTCCCAGGGACCCTCTTCAAATATTGACTCTCTCCCAGGGACCACTCAAATATTGACTCACTCCCAGGGACCCCTCAAATATTGACTCACTCCCAGGGACCCTCTTCAAATATTGACTCTCTCCCAGGGACCCTCTTCAAATATTGACTCTCTCCCAGGGACCCCTCAAATATTGACTCACTCCCAAGGACCCTCTTCAAATATTGACTCACTGCCAGGGACCCTCTTCAAATATTGCCTCACTCCCAGAGACCCCTCAAATATTGACTCACTCCCAGGGACCCTCTTCAAATATTGACTCACTCCCAGGGACCCCTCAAATATTGGCTCACTCCCAGGGACCCTCTTCAAATATTGACTCACTCCCAGGGACCCCTCAAATATTGACTCACTCCCAGGGACCCTCTTCAAATATTGACTCTCTCCCAGGGACCCTCTTCAAATATTGACTCTCTCCCAGGGACCCCTCAAATATTGACTCACTCCCAGGGACCCCTCACATATTGACGCACTCCCAGGGACCCTCTTCAAATATTGACTCACTCCCAGGGACCCCTCAAATATTGACACACTCCCAGGTACCCCTGAAATATTGACACACTCCCAGGGACCCCTCACATATTGACGCACTCCCAGGGACCCTCTTCAAATATTGACTCACTCCCAGGGACCCCTCAAATATTGACGCACTCCCAGGGACCCTCTTCAAATATTGACTCACTCCCAGGGACCCCTCAAATATTGACTCACTCCAAAGGACCCTTTTTATATATTGACTCACTCCAAGGGACCCTTTTCATATATTGACACACTTCCAGGGAGCCCCTTTTAAATGAAATACTGAGAATTTATTTCTAACTTCTATGAAATGATGTAGGAAACACGGCTATCAATTTGTCCCATTAACAGAAGTGTGATAATGACCAGATAATCTGTTTTAGTGATGTTGGTTGATGGATAAATATTGACCAGGACACTGGGGAGAACTCCACTGCTCTTCTTCCAATATTGCCATCGGTTCTTTAACATTTAACTGAGAGGACAGATGGGGCCTCAGTTTAATGTCTCATCTAAAAGATAGCACCTCTGACAGTGCAGCGCTCCCTCAGTACCACACTGGAGTGTCAGCCTGAGGGGGACTTGAACCCACAACCTTCTGTCTCGGGTGTGAGTGCTACACACTGAGCCACGGCCAACAGTTCTTTTTGGGTTAATGTTTCTTATTCACGGGCATGTCCTGTTTGAATGTCACAGGACTGGAGGTTTGGAAAGGGTTATTGCCTCACTGTTGGAGAAATCCAAATCAAAAGCCCAAACCAGCAACTTAAGAAATATGCAATTTAATACGTTATATGAGAGATTTTCCTCTTCATTGCATCTGAGTAATGCTTAGTCTCCAGGTGGAGCGAACCCTCCAATGCTGCCGTGGTTCCGGGGGTTTCCCAATCTGGTGTGAGAACATAAGAAACAGGAGCAGGAGTCAGCCCTCCATTCAATAAGATCATGGCTGATCATCGACCTCAACTCCACTTTCCCGCCCGATCGCCATATCCCTTGATTCCTCTAGACTCCAAAAATCTATTTATCTCCGCCTTGAATATACTCAATGATTCAGTATCCACAGCCCTCTGGGGCAGAGAATTCCAAAGATTCACAACCCTCTGAGTGAAGACATTCCTCCTCATCTCTGTCTTAAATGGCCTTCCCCTTATCCTGCGACTGTGACCACTAGTTCTAGATACTCCAGCCCGGGGCAAACAACCTCTCAGCATCTACCCTGTGTGAGTGCAGTGGGCGCAGGCCCAGCATCAGGATGGTAGCATGGCAGAGTGACATTCTCAGCCTCCTGCTTCACCTCTCCTGAATACACACCTCTGGGGCTCCCAAACAGAGAGGCATCTCAGGGGGGAAAAAAGCTAGCAGTGGGGCCTGTGTTAGGATCCCCTCCAGACCGAAGGGTTTACAGAGCTCCCAGGAACACCATGAAGCTCAAAGCAGGCAGGTCAAGGTCTTTTTAGGTTCCAGGTTGATCTTTGGACCTTGGGACCTTTTTGTTGTTGAGCAGCAGTCAGTCGACGTCAATGCCGGGTGATCAGGAACATTACTGCAGACCTGAGCTGTGTTCGTATTTCCACCTCAAACCCAGCACAAGGCCCTACCCACGGCCAATCTGTGCCAGGAGGGTTCCCGGGTCAGGCAAATTCCGCCACTCCTGCCTCAATGGTGCAGCACACCTCTGGTAAGGTGTGCCTGTCGGGCTCGAGGAGGAATGTCTGCGGCCCACAAGGCTCCATGACCACCTGATGTGGAGGATCCCTCGTAATGTAGATGTGGGATACGACAGTGAATGGACTGGTGTCACGAATGGCCTATTTGAATTCTAAAGCCTCCATCTGATGACTAAAAGCTGACCCAGATTTCACGCTATTATCGTAAGTTTTAAATACAAAGCAACATCTCAAACATACTTGTTCTTTGTGCTGTGTCCAGGGGTGGAGATGCACCAGCGCTTATCCAACATCGAAAGGAATTGGCCTTATTACTTCGGTTTTGGATTGCCTTTGGCTATCCTCACTGCTCTGCCATCATCCTATGTGATCAGGTATGTGCTTTGCATCGATAGTCTCGCAATAACTGTAACCGGCTGCTTACAAAATCATACGGGGTCCTTAGCTTTATAAATACAGGCAGAGAGTACAAAAGCAAGGAAGTTATGCTAAATCTCTGAGAATCACTGGTTCGGCCCCAGCTGGAGTATTGTGTCCAATTCTGGGCACCACTTTGTGAAGGATGTCAAGGCCTTAGAGCGTGTGTACAGAGGAGATTTATTCAAATGGTAACAGGTTGAGAGACTTCAGTTACATGGTATGACTGGAGAAGCTGGGGTTGTTCTCCTTAGAGTAGAGAAGGTTAAGGGAAGAGTTAATAGAAATGCTCAAAATTATGAGGGGTTTTGAGAGAGTAAGTAAGGAAAAACCATCTCTATTGGCAAGAAAGTCGGTAACCAGAGGACACGGATTTAGGGTAATTGGCAAAAGAGCCAGAGGTGAGATGAGAAAACATTTATGCAGTGAGTTATTGTGATCTGGAATGAGCTGTCTGAAAGGGTGCTGGAAGTAGATTCAGTAGGAACTTTCAAAGTAGAATTGGAGAAAATTGCAAAGCGATAAGGAAAAAGCAGGGGATTGGAACTAATTGGATCACTCTTTCAAAGAACCGGCACAGCACAGGCATGATGGGCCGAATGGCAGCCTGCTGTGCTGTAAAAGTCAATGGCCCCAAGTTTCCACATGATTTGCTCCTGATTTTTAGGAGCAACTGGTGTAGAACGGAGTATCTTAGAAATCGGAATTCTCCACATTTAGTTTTCTGCAGTTCTAGTCAGGTAGAACAGTTTCACTTTGGAACAGAATTTTTTCTTCAAAAGGGGGCGTGTCCGGCCACTGACGCCTGATTTCAAAGTTTCCACAGTGAAAACGTACTCCAAACTAACTTAGAATGGAGTAAGTGAAGATTTTTGTACGCTTGAAAAAACCTTGTCTACACATTAAAAAATCAGGCGCAGATTACAAATTAGGCGTCGGGAGGGAGGGGGGGAAGGGAAGTCATTAAATCCTTAGTTATACTTATAAAGATATTATACAAATAAATCCTACCTGAATAAAAATTTATAAGCAAAGAAAAGATTAAATAAACCATGTTCCTACCTGTGTGAAAGTGCTTCAGGCAGGCCTTTCAGGCAGCAGTTTGCCGTCGGGACCGAAGGCTGAACGGGCCGGGCCAGAGACTTCGGGCAGAGCCCGTCCCCAGCACCAGATTTACAGGTAGGTGGCGTCGGGTCGGGTCGGGAGGTTCGGTTCGGGTTGGGGGGAGGAGGGGGAAAGAGGGAGGGAGAGGTCAGGTCGGGGAGGGGGAGGGGAGGTGAGGTCAGGTCAGATCCAGTCCGGGGGTGGGGGGGAGCGGGAGTCGGGTCGGGTCCAGTCGGGGGGGGTGGGAGCGGGAGTCGGATCGGGTCCAGTCGGGGGGGGGAGCGGGAGTCGGGTCCAGTCGGGGGGCGGGGAGAGCGGTAATCGGGTCGGGTCCAGTCGGGGGGCGGGAGCGGTAATCGGGTCGGGTCCAGTCGGGGAGCGGGGCAGGAGCGGGAGTTGGGTCGGGTCCAGTCGGGGAGCGGGAGTCGGGTCGGGTCCAGTCGGGGGGGGGGGGGTGGAGGGAGCGGGAGTCGGGTCGGGTCAGGTCTAGTCGGGGAGCGGGAGTCGGGTCGGGTCCAGTCGGGGGGCGGGAGTCGGGTCAGGTCCGGGGAGGGGGGCAGGTGTCGGATCCGGTCCGGAGGTGGGAGGGCGGGTGTCGGGTCTGGTCCAGGGCGGGGGGAAGCGGGAGTCGGGTCTGGTCGGGAGGAAGCAGGAGCTGGCCATGGGCGGAGCCTTATTCACGCAGCCCCAGTGAGGCCATTCGGCCAGGGCTAGGGGCTGAATGCTTCGGGCCCCTCCCATACAGTTTCGGGCGCCTGGAGCTACTGCACTTGCGTGCCCACTGTAGCGCGCATGTGCAGAGGTCCCGGCACTGTTTTCAGCGCAGGGACCTGGCTCCGCCCCCTACAGCTCCTGCTGCGCTGCGCCGAGGGCCAGAGGACCTGCAGGGAGGTGGAGAATACGGAGGGTTTTTTTAGGCGCACTTTGTGGCGCGAAAAACGGGCGTCCAGGTCGGGATTGCGCCGTTCTAGGCGCGTGTGGAAACTTAGGCCCAATAATTCTGTAACTGTGTACCATCCCCTTCTTCCCAAAACCACTGTCATCACCTCAAAGAAAACACCCTTGACTCCTCTGCCCTTGCAAACTACTTCAACCTACCGTTCCTTTCCAAAGTTTTTGAACGCGTCTTTGCCTCCCAAATCTGCGTCCTTTCCTGCAGCACCCTGTTTGAATCTCTGCAGTCAGGATTCCACCCCTACCAGAGAGCCATCATGGGCTCTAAGCAAAGTTACAAATGACCTCCTCTGTGACTGATGCGTTGTCCCTTCTTGGCCTCTGTAGCCTTTGACCACACCATCCTCCTCCATTATCGACTCAATAGGACCTGCCTCATTGGTTCCGCTCTCATCCAATTGCAGTGAGAGCATCTTCAGCAATGGCTTCTCTTCCCATTCCCTCACTGTTGCCTCCAGCATCCCCTATCCTTGACCCTTCCTCTTCCTAATCTTCAAGCTGCCCTTCAACGACATCATCCGCAGACATGGGGTCAGCTTCCACATATCTGCTGACAACAACAGGGTCTAGCCCGGGTTCCACATGTTGTCAGACTCCAATCTTGAATGAACACAGCAGGCGGTGAAGAAGGCAAATGGTATGTTGGCCTTCATAGCGAGAGGATTTGAGTGTAGGAGCAGGGAGGTCTTACTGCAGTTGTACAGGGCCTTGGTGAGACCACACCTTGAATGTTGTGTACAGTTTTGGTCTCCTAATCGGAGGAAGGACATTCCTGCTATTGAGGGAGTGCAGCGAAGGTTCAACAGACTGATTTCTGGGATGGCAGGACTGACATATGAAGAAAGACTGGATCGACTAGGCTTGCATTCACTGGAGTTTAGAAGAATGAGAGGGTATCTCATTGAAACATAAAATTCTGAAGGGATTTGACAGGTTAGATGCAGGAAGAATGTTCCCAATGTTGGGGAAATCCAGAACCAAGGGGTCACAGTCTTAAGGATAAGGGGTAAGCCATTTAGGACCGAGATGAGGAGAAACTTCTTCACTCAGAGTTGTGAGCATGTGGAATTCTCTACCACAGAAAGTTGTTGAGGCCAGTTCGTTAGATATATTCAAACGGGAGTTAGATATGGCCCTTATGGCTACAGGGATCAAGGGGTATGGAGAGAAAGCAGGAATGGGGTACTGAGGTTGCATGATCAGCCATGATCATATTGAACGGTGGTGCAGGCTCGAAGGGCCAAATGGCTTACTCCTGCACCTATTTTCTATGCTTCTCCAGCTAAGCCAAAGCCATTTTCTTTAGCCCCCACTACCAGCTCCGTATCCTTGCCACTGGTTACATCTCCCTTCCTGACCATTGTCTCAGGCTGAACCATGGAATCTTGGTATCTGTGCAAACCCATTTCTTCTCCATCACAAAGACCTTCCACAGCCACCTCCATGACAGCGCCCACCTCCATCCCTACCTCGGCTCATCTTCTGCAGAAACTCTCAAGGCTTTATAACCTTCACTCTCAACTATTCCAATGGCTGCTGGGTTGCTTCCTATTCACTGACCTCTATAAACTTCAGCTCATCCAAATCTCTGCTGCCATATCCCATCCCGGTCCAATTCCTGCTCACCCATTACCCCTCTCCTCATTGGCCTATATCAGCTCCTGGTCCCCCAGCACCTCAAATTTAAATTCTCAACCTTATGTTTAAATCTCTTCATGACCACTAATGCTCACCCTATCTGAGAGACGATACAATCTCGTGCACCTCCCTCCCCAATCGTTAGCAATACCGACTGCTGCCTAGGTGCAGAAAGTTAGAAACAGAGGGATGATGGATTTCTGTCGTCTTCCGATTGTTATGGACTCTCAATAACACAGGAAGGAAGTGCTCACGGAGTCTGTTTAACTTCGTTCCACTTTCATGTAGCCAAGAATGAGAAAAAAGAAAGAAAGAAAGAAGTCCATAGACAGAGGCAACAGTGAGAGAAAGTGTGTGAGTGTGTAAGGGGAGATCTTATTGAGGTGTATAAAATAATGAGGGGCGTAGATAGAGTGGGTAGGACAGATCTATTTCCCTTAGCGGAGGGGTCAATAACCAGGGGGCATAGATTTAAAGTAACTGGTAGGAGATTTAGAGGGGATTTGAGGGGAAATTTCTTCACCCAGAGGGTGGTGGGGGTCTGGAACTCACTGCCTGAAGGGGTGGTAGAGGCAGAAACTCTCACCACATTTTAAAAGTACTTGGATATGTACTTGAAGGGCCGTAACCTACAGGGCTACGGACCAAGAGCTGGAAAGTGGGATTAGGCTGGAGATAGGTCTTTGTTGGCCGGCGTGGACGCGATGGGCCGAAACGGCCTCCTTCCGTGCTGTAAATTTCTATGCTTCTATGGAACTTGTAAGAGGTAGAATGAGGGAGTTGGCAGTTTTGAGATCAGACAGAGAGGAGGGGACAGAAAGAATGAAAAGGAGAAAGGGAGACAAAAATATGGAGATTCACAAGTGAGCAGAGAGACAGTTACAGAAACTCAAAACAGGTTTTCTGGCATGGGAAATCGACCAGTATGGGATTAAAATAGTATCAGGAAAGTTAAATCCATTAGGTTTATCAATGAGTCCAGGGGCCCAAACGCGACCTGCATTGTGCTGCTGGCCTGCGTCCACTTGCCTAGGGCAGGGTGATGATTACTGCTTTGTAATGCACAATGTCCCTCTTTGTGTTTTGCAGTGGATGTTTGTTCTCCATTCTCTTTCCTCTGTTTATAATCAGCGCAAATGAAGCAAAGACCCCAGTGAGGTCATTGTAAGTACACTTTGATTCCTACCTCTCATCACTCTACGGAAAACACTCTCGTGGGGAAGGCTCACATTTGAAGAATGGGGTGGGGAGGGAGGCTGAGAGTCTGTCGGTGCCAGCTCACACCTTGCGCCAGGGTGGAGCGAGGTTGTTGAAGCCGCATTGCGGCAGGGAGGCAGAGTTTGGTCCATGCCATCTCTCAGCATTGGCGATGTTTGCCTTCAGCATTGATGTTTGTAAGGAGAGCTTGGGGTGTGGGTTCCAATCCACACTCCCCTGAGGTTCTGTACGTGCGATTTATGAGGATGGATGAGTAACGAGGCACCAGACACAGTGGGTAAGAGTGCAAACTGGCTAATGTTGTTTATTTAGAATAGTAAACACAAAGATAGGGGGCATAGGAAGAGGTCGTTAATGGCACAATCTCACTCAACAACACGAAAAATTCTCGCAACAGGGAAGGGGAAGATAAGAGGTTGAAACATTCCACCCACACACAACCACACCTCCCACTTTCACCCTTCTTACCAATTCCTATCCTAAATTGAGTCTGTGAGGGGGTTTGAGCTATACTCACAATTCTATCAACTCCGGGGTCCTGGGGGGCACTTATTTCAGCTCGGGGTCCCTCTGGGATGGGTTTTACGTTGTTGGTCGGTTCGGTTTTCCTCCTCGATGTTGCGTCGGTTTCTTCTATTTGCCTCTCGGTTGGCTCCTAAGCAAAAAGCTGCTGGAGTTAAGCGCACCCTTTCCCCAGAGCGAGGGCCCTGTGAAGAGCTGACTCAACTCCCCTTTAATTCAACTCAACCACAACGAAAAACTGACTCCCACCTTCATAACTCAACTCTACAACTCCCAACCCCTCCAACCTCCTTGTGTGTTTTTGCATCTTTTCTTATAGTCTGTTCATCTTCGCGCCAAAACTGCATGCCATTGTCTTGGGTCTTGAGTAAAATGGGGTGTGAATGGCAGCTCGATGTGTATTGATCTGTCTGGAATGGGAGATTAGCCACACCTCCTGTATCCTGTCACTCGCTGATGGGGTGAATGAAGATGATTGTTCACTATCTCGACAGAGGTGCCACTCTGTCTGGACTGGCCAAAATAATTGCATCAGACCTGTGGGCTTTTGTTTAATTATTCAAACTGATACCCTTTGTGTTGCCTTGTGTATTACTGGGGAGATTTTGCCTGGACATGTTGCCTCTTCTGTGAGGGTTTTACACGAAAAGCTGGCGAAATGTCCTTTTAAAATATAAAGTTGTCTTGTATCCATTTTCCTGGAATAACCGAATGTACATTCTTCCCCCTTACGGTAGCTGGCTCATCCCCCATCCAGTTCCGTGCCCCTGCAACACTGTCTGTTACTGTACAGGGTGGCCAGAGTCCCATCATCCTCCACGGTTTACAGGCTGTTGGCTGCAGTTGGTCATTTTAAACATGGCACCTTCCCATTCTCCCTGCCACATGTCTCTGTGGTTGGTTTTGCAGAACCTTGCATGTTTCAACTCTTTCGCCAATGACAGTAGCATAAAGGTGCGAGGAGACTGGGTGGTGCAGCGACTTCGATATCGTTCCTTCACCTTTGGGGTGGGATTAGAAATCCAGCCCGGCTGATGAAATTCTCCAACCCCCTTCCCAGTCATCATCATCATCATCATCATAGGCAGAATCAAGGAAGAACTGCTTCCACTCTTAAAATGAGTCCTTAGGTGGCTGTACAGTCCAATACGAGAACCACAGTCCTTGTCACAGGTGGGACAGATAGTCGTTGGTGGAAAGGGTGGCTCTTTCTGCTGCCTGTGCCTGATTTCTGCATGCTCTCGGCGACGAGATTCGAGGTGCTCAGCGCCCTCCCGGATGCACTTCCTCCACTTAGGGCAGTCTTTGGTCAGGGACTCCCAGGTGTCAGTGGGGATGTTGCACTTTATCAGGGAGGCTTTGAGGGTGTCCTTATAACGTTTCCTCTGCCCACCTTGGGTTCGTTTACCGTGAAAGAGTTCCGAGTAGAGCATTTGCTTTGGGAGTCTCGTGTCTGGCATGCGAACAATATGGCCTGCCCAACGGAGCTGATTAAGTGTGGTCAGTGCTTCAATGCTGGGGATGTTGGCCTGGTCGAGGACACTAATGTTTGTGCGTCTGTTCCAGTGCCCACAGTTCAGAACCATTCATTGTCACCTCACGGCTCGCTACCGATGATCCTGTCCCAAAGATGACCCAGCACCCTTTTTTTCCATATTTCTGTTTCCTTTCCCCCCCCCCACCCCCATTGTGAACAGCTGAAGCTTCCCTTGGTGTCGCCCCACTGGCTCAGCCTAGAATTGCAGCCACAGGCCAGCATCAGTCAGCTGTGGGACTGAACGTCCAAGCTCCCAGCACACGTCCCTTCTATAATAACATAAGAAATAGAAGCAGGAGTCGGCCATTTGGCCCCTCGAGTCTGCTCCGCCATTCAATAGGATCATGGCTGATCTGACTTCGGCCTCAACCCCACTCCCTGCCTGCTCCCCATAACCCTTCACTCCCTTATCGTTCAGAAATCTGTCTATCTCCACCTTAAATATATTCAATGACCCAGCCTCCACAGCTCTCTGGGGCAGAGCATTCCAAAGATTCATGACCCTCTGAGAGAAGAAATTCCTCCTCATCTCTGTTTTAAATGGGCGACCCCTTATTCTGAAACTATGCTCCCTTGTTCTAGATTCCCCCATGAGGGGAAATATCCTCCCTGCATCTACCCTGTCAAGCCCCCTCAGAATCTTATACATTTCAATATGATCACCTCTCAGTCTTCTAAACTCCAATGAGTATATGCTCAACCTTTCTTCATAAGACAATCCCTTCCATCTAATGTGTGGATGCCTGTAGATTGGCCAGTTTAGTCCCACTATCCCAGCAAGGGGCAAGCAAGCTGCTAATGGGGTGGAGAGGAAGTGGGTAGTTAACCAATATTCGATTTTAAAAGTGGTGAAATTGGGAATCTATTTGAGGATTACAGTGGGACCCGCTAAATTGTAACCGCTTGGGACAATCTCGCAAATGGTGATAAAACGCAAATTTCTATGAAATGGCTACCAACAAAAATCAAGGCTCGTCTGCTGAATAACAACTTCTATTTGCTTAAATTTCATACAACATCTTACAACAAGGGTGAATGCAGTATAAAATCTTTAAAATTAAAAATGCCCACGTCTTGAATTTTTTTTGTGCAGCGAAGAATTATTATAACATCCTAAAAGATGAAACCAGTACAACATCTTAAAAATTAAAGAAAAATACTCACGTCTTGTTAAACGGGTTTTCTGTATGCCACGCTTGTTTGGAAGCAGGAATTCCAATCGATAGAATCGCAATAAAACAAACTTTTCACAATTGAAAGTATAGAAGGCGGGGGAGGGAACGGCACTTAAGAAATGGTCGTTAAAATGAGAACTGCAATTTAAGCGAGTTGAAAATAAGCAGATATGTCTGTAATTGTTCTCTCTCTTCTTTTCCAGTCATTTCCAACTGCACCTCTTCTCCTTTGTGATCATGCTCAGCAATAAACTCTTTCACAAGACGGTTCATATCCAATCCACCATGACAACAACAGGGTCATCTGAGCACCTGCCATCTCCCCATCCGTCCCCTGCCAAACAGAGACCCACGATGCAGCAGTAAATTCCAGTTGAGAGCATGAGGCCTCCTGCCCCCTTCATTTGCACAAGGTACATTCAAAGATTCATCTCCCCAGAAGGCCGGACAATTCTACCGGAGACTTTGTTGATGAGTAGCCACGATTTGCTTGCGTGTCTGAATGTGGATTGTTCCTGGCACTCCAGACCTGCTTTCCACCTGTCCAACCCTCCTCTCTGAGCCTGCGTCGAATTCACCCACCAGCGACAAAGCTGGGAAGATGATGATTTGAACTCCGTCTGATTTTAAAGTGGTACACTTTTATGTGAAAAGCATTTTATAGAATATGTGCGAGTGAAACAGAATTCACAGCAAATACTAGCTGACTTGTGCCTGAATGTTACTTTTTTGTACACATTTGTGCCAAGTATGTGACTTACAGAATACAGTGTGTTGTTTTTTCGTTGGTTTGGGAAGGGGGGTCTGAGAGGAAGGATGTGTGGGGTTGTTAAAATGTAACCGTGCTTGTGTCAGTATTAGTCTCAGTCCAGATAACCATCAGGGATGTCATAATGAAACAGTAATTTGTGTTCTGGTTCAATATTAAACCAGTAATAATTATGGTAAGTCTATTGAGTAAATGAAGAAGACCGATTGTTTTTTTTTGAAAATTCAGTGATTCTTTTCGAAGAGGAGGGATGGAGAACTGCAGTGGAGTTTACAAAATCTTGTTCTTTAAGTACTGAAAGATGAAGCTATTCTCAATATAAAATTGTGCTCTGTTTAGACTGACCCCCCCAAGCCTGATCTGGTTTTAGCTAGGAACCACTTTGAAGCTGGATTGACGGCTAAATCTCAGACTGGCTGACACTCTCGCCGAACTGACGTAAGTAAGTGAAGTTCACTGGCATTGATCTCAAACTGGGAGAGAAGGAAATACCCAAATGTTACAACTACCCGGCGTGCCTTCTGTAAGCTCTGCCACAATGGGGTTTGTTGCTTCACTGCTGAGCTTCTCTTTGCCACAACAGGTATGTATTTATAGTATATTTGAAGGCTGAAATTCTTTGAAAATAATCGCAAAGAAGATGGTTAGTCCCAATCTCTCGACCAGTAATGTCCCAGGAAAACGTTCCCTATCAGGATTGCTGTAAAAAGGTTTCCATCGAGATCCACCTTCCAATTTATAAAGCTTAAGTATTCAGTTAAGGAGTCAGAATGGAGAAACCGTTGGTGCAAAGATTAAATCTGCCACTATCTGTCTGTAGCATAATAGTGTGGTATGAAAACTGTTGAAGCAAATTGTCAGTAGGCTAGATTACTGAAAGATGAACGATCAAGTCCATTCATCCTCCAACCGATCATCCATTTGGCAAGATCATGCTTTGGTGCTGTCCGAACTTTGGGGCTTGTTTCAATTCTGTACTTTTTGACATTTTCTGCTTTTTTTCCGGATGCTACTGCTCAATGCCCTCTGCTCTCCCACCCCACCCCACCCAACCATCAGTTGTAGATATAGTGCCCTCTGCTCTCCCACCCCACCCCACCCAACCATCAGCTGTAGATATAGTGCCCTCTGCTCTCCCACCCCACCCCACCCAACCATCAGCTGTAGATATAGTGCCCTCTGCTCTCCCACCTCGCCCAACCATCAGCTGTAGATATAGTGCCCTCTGCTCTCCCACCTCGACCAACCATCAGCTGTAGATATAGTGCCCTCTGCTCTCCCACCTCGCCCAACCATCAGCTGTAGATATAGTGCCCTCTGCTCTCCCACCCCACCCCACCCAACCATCAGCTGTAGATATAGTGCCCTCTGCTCTCCCACCTCGCCCAACCATCAGCTGTAGATATAGTGCCCTCTGCTCTCCCACCTCGCCCAACCATCAGCTGTAGATATAGTGCCCTCTGCTCTCCCACCTCGCCCAACCATCAGCTGTAGATATAGTGCCCTCTGCTCTCCCACCCCACCCCACCCAACCATCAGCTGTAGATATAGTGCCCTCTGCTCTCTCACCTCGCCCAACCATCAGCTGTAGATATAGTGCCCTCTGCTCTCCCACCTCGCCCAACCATCAGCTGCGGATACTGGAATCTAGCCAGGCCTCCTCAAGGTATACCCAGCTGACCTTCATTTCATTGCTGATACTTTTCTTGTGGCCGGATCTCAAGTTATATCAAACTCTTCAAGACTTGTCCACGGTGCAATTGCAATGAAGACCCAGCTGCACAGAATGAGTTGAATCTCAAATCCACTCAACATGTGTGTTGGGTTTCAACAATTCTCTGAGTATAGAGTACCCTGTACACCTGGGGGGGGGAGGGGGGGAGCGTGTACCCTGTACACCTGGGGGAAGGAGATGGGGGGGGGGGGGGGTATGCGTGTACCCTGTACACCTGGGGGGGGCGTGTACTTTTTACACCTGGGGGGGGAGGGGGGTGCGTGTACCCTGTACACCTTGGGGGGAGGAGTTGGGGGGGCGAGTACCCTGTACACCTGGGGGGGGGGGGGGGGGATGCGTGTATCCTGTACACCTGGGGGGGGGGATGCGTGTACCCTGTACACCTGGGGGGGGGTGCGTGTACCCTGTACACCTGGGGGAAGGAGGTGGGGGGGGCGAGTACCCTGTACACCTGGGGGGGGTGGGTATGCGTGTACCCTGTACACCTGGGGGGAGGGGGGGGGGTATGCGTGTACCCTGTACACCTGGGGGGGGGCGTGTACCCTTTACACCTGGGGGGGGAGGGGGGTTGCGTGTACCCTGTACACCTGGGGGGAGGAGGTGCGGGGGCGAGTACCCTGTACACCTGGGGGGGGGGGGGTGCGTGTACCCTGTACACCTGGGGGGGGGTGCGTGTACCCTGTACACCTGGGGGGAGGGGGTGCATGTACCCTATACACCTGGGGAGGGGGGAGGAAGTGGGTGGGGCGCGAGTACCCTGTACACCTGGGGGGGGGGTGAGGAGGTGGGGGGGGGCGAGTACCCTGTACACCTGGGAGGGGGGGGGGGGGGGGGGAAAGTACCCTGTACACCTGGGGGTGAGGAGGTGGGGGGACGAGTACCCTGTACACCTGGGGGGGGGGAGGAAGTGGGGGGGGCGAGTACCCTGTACACCTGGGGGGGGGGGGAAAGTACCCTGTACACCTGGGGGGGGGGAGAGAGGAAGTGGGGGGGGCGAGTACCCTGTACACCTGGGGGGGGGGGGGAGGGGGGAGCGGGAAAGTACCCTGTACACCTGGGGGTGAGGAGGTGGGGGGTGGCGAGTACCCTGTACACCTGGGGGGGGGTGAGGAAGTGGGGGGGGCGAGTACCCTGTACACCTGGGGGGAGGGGAAAGTACATGGGGGGGCGAGTACCTATACACCTGGGAGGGGGGTCGAGGAGCGAGAACTGATCGTTGCTTCGCTCTGTGCAGAGTGCAATTGGTTAGGGGAAGGGGATACAGATGGCCTCGCAAAATGGAAGGAAGAGCAGAAAAGATGTCTATGGTGACCGAGGGACCATGTAACATCATGCTGTGCAATCAGTTTCTGGGTCAGTGTCAAGTCATTTTGGGCATTATTGAGGAACAGCTAGAAGCCCGACTGTTTATAGGGACTCGGTGACATTCAGTAAAGGAGACTATTCTCCTTTAGGATTTGAGGTTGGATGTGTTGGGGGAAGGGGGAGGGGGATTGCAATGTTCCACTCTCACCGACATCTGCTAAAGGTCCACGGTAACATGAGCTTGGGGAGTTTTAACCCAAGTCCTGAACACATGGAGTATTCCCATTTACGGAACAAGCTCGAGGGGCTAAATGGCCTACTCCTGTTCCTATCTCCCATTCCACAATACTTCTGAATTGAAGCAATTACTTGTTTTGTTTTTTTTCACCAATTTTCTGCCTTCATCTCCCAAAAAGCGATGACTCCTTGCAGAGGTATGGGTCCACGGGTAGCCCATGACCACCCCCTCACCCTGGATACCGAGATCACAAGACCATTACAATGAGGAAGGCCATTCACCCCATCCAGAAAGAGCCTGCAGGTTCGTCTCGCACCACCCAACCATTCCAGGGTTTTCGCCTTCACTGCCCTACCCATAAATCCATTCTGTGGGTTGATCAATTTGTGAAGCAGAGATTCCTGACACAAGTCCTAAATTTGCCTTTTACTAGTTTGAGCCTATGCCACAGTTTTTAGTTTGAAACCATGTTCCTGATCTCTCTTTTTCTGTACCGTTTGCTATCTTGTATTCAACATCATCATCATAGGCAGTCCCTCGGAATTGAGGAAGACTTGCTTCCATTCTTAACATGAGTCCTTAGGTGAGCCACAGGTAGGACAGACAGTCGTTGAGGGTAAGGGTGGGTGGGACTGGTTTGCCGCACGCTCTTTCTGCTGCCTGTGCCTGATTTCTGCATGCTCTCGGCGATGAGACACAAGGTGCTCAGCACCCTGCCAGATGCACTTCCTCCACTTATGGTGGTCTTTGGCCAGGGACTCCCAGGTATTGGTGGGGATGTTGCACTTTTTCAGGGAGGTTTTGAGGGTGTCCTTGTAACGTTTCCTCTGTCCACCTTTGGCTCGTTTGCCATGAAGGAGTTCCAAGTAGAGCGCTTGCTTTGGGAATCTTGTGTCTGGCATGTGGACAATGTGGCCTGCCCAATGGAACTAATCAAGTGTGGTCAGTGCTTCAATGCTGGGGATGTTGGCCTCATCAAGGACACTAATGTAAACTTCTATCCAATGTGTAAACTTCTATTAATGTAAACTACTGTGGGAGCTATCTTGTAAACTGCTATAAGATCACGGCTTAAGTCAGCTCCTCTCCAGGCTGAAGAGCCCAAGTTTCTCCAGTCTTTCCCACCTAATTCCGTCCTCTGCTAAGCCTCGTGGCCCTTGTCTGAGCTGTCGGCAGGGCTGCAGTGTTTCCTCTGCATCTCGGTGACCAGGACCAGTCAGAACAGTTTGAGGCAACTCACCCGTGGTGTGGAGATGTGCTGAGGGGAGCTTCACCTCATTTCAACTGGTTGATAAAAGAGGTTTAAAACTCTCCAATCTTGAGTTTAATGCACTCGGCTTTTTAAACGTACCTAATACTTTGTGCGTCTCTAAAGAAACAAAACTGACTGTTTTATGATCTACCATAGTCAGCGCCAGTGACTAGGTTCAGCAAACTCCTGTGATCTAGCTTATGGTAGGAACCTTTAGCCAGTGCCTCCCTGTGACAACAGACGTGGGGAACGAGGAGACTACTTGCCCCTGGCCTGAGTCTGAATCCACCAACACCACAAGCAATTGTGCCTATAGTACATGCTTCATAGAATGTATTTCTTGTGTGTGGGAGAAATGTTTGTCATTTTGACCATCTAAAATAATATACATTAGAACTTCAGGTACAGACACTATGCGACCAATATGTGTCTGTAACACAATGGCAATGAGCACAGAAATTATTTTTATAAAGCAAGCTTTTAAACACCGTAAAACTCCAAACTTATCAAAGAGGCAAAACAGAGTAGCCAGCACGAGGATAACCTGTACTGTTGTGCATTATTTACTAAGAGTCCGTTTGCACTCTGCTGATTTGAGCTATATTGTTACATCGAACTGAGAGTAGTCAGCATTGAAATTGCTGAAAGTGGATTTTGGCAAGTTTTCTTAACCCTGAATGTATAGAGAACTAGCTCTTGTGCTAAAGGGCATGGAGGTTACACAGATATCACACATCTATTAACAGGAGGCTGGCCATCCAGAAACTCACCTTTTACCCGATCTGTACAATATCCAGGAGGTATTTGCGGAAACTCGGAGCTCTTGATTTGAGGGTCCTCAACCTGGGAAATGTTTAAGTGAATTAACTGTTAATATTCCGCAGAAGTTGCCATTTCCTATTTACAATCGCTTGTATCTTGTCCGAGGAAAGGGTTTCATGGTCTTTTTAACAGTACGTTGTGTAGGATTGATCTGTGACAGTCTTTAAAATACAGACTACAATAAAGGGCCACAGTTTATCCAAGCCAGGCATTAAAACAAGGTCTCTCGTTCACATTCTGTTTCTCATTGTTCTCTCTCTCTCCCTCTCCCTCGGTCTCCTTCTCCTTTCCCCCCCGCCCCCGTCCCCGTCCCCTCCCCCCCTTCCTTCTCCGCCCCCTGCCCCCCCTTTCTTTCTCCTGCCCTCCCTCCCTTTCTCCATCTCTCTCTCTCTCCCTCCCTTTCTCCATCTCTCTCTCTCTCTCTCCCTCCCTTTCTCCATCTCTCTCTCTCTCCCTCCCTTTCTCCATTTTTCTCTCTCTCTCTCTCCCTCCTTGTCTCCATCTCTCTCCCTTTCTCCATTTCTCTCTCCCTTTCTCTCTCTCTCTCTCTCTCCCTCCCTTTCTCACTCTTTCCCTCCCTTTCTCTCTCTCTCTATCTCTCCCTCCCTCTCTCTCCCTCCCTTTCTCTCTCTCCCTCCCTTTCTCTCTCTCCCTCCCTTTCTCTCTCTCTCTCCCTCCCTTTCTCTCCCTCTCCCTTCCTCCCCCCCTCTCTCTCTCTCTCTCTCTCTCTCCCTCCCTTTCTCCATTTCTCTCTCTCTCTCTCTCTCTCTCTCTCTCTCTCTCTCTCTCCCTCCCTTTCTCCATCTCTCTCTCTCCCTCCCTTTCTCCATTTCTCTCTCTCTCTCTCTCTTTCCCTCCCTTTCTCCATCTCTCTCTCTCTCTCCCTCCCGCCCTCTCTCTCCCTCCCGCCCTCTCTCTCCCTCGCCTGCCACCTTACGCTGCTGAATGTTTTCCATCAGCTAACACGACGGGACTTCTCTACAAACCTCTTGCTTCGATTTCACCCGATGATTCACTCCCAGAGATTTATGATTCTATATGCATGCCATGTAAATCCCTCACTTGTATTCCAGCCTCTAACTCGCTTTCATTATCATCCATCATTATTCTATATTATTTTCTGTAACAAAGGAGAACCGATCCAAAGGCTGTGATGAGAATATCTTTGACTACCGGTAGTTGCCTAGGGAACCGCCTGGTTTGGGTTCACCGGTGTGGTTGGCAATGTATTGTACAATGGGCTTTATTGGCAGAGAGCATCTGTCGAGCACTGAAATTATAGCTTGCTTTAATGCTGCAAAGCTGTTGCTTGCGTCAAATGATTTACACACGAATTGGAGAGGTGTTGCCTGAAGCGCTCTATTTAGTCAATAATACCCTTGGAAAGGTATCCACAAGGGATGGAGTTACCCTCTTTGTTTGCATTTAAATGTTCTCGAATGTGTAAGAAGTGAGGTGCAACAAAGTATTGTAATTTACAATAGGGAGCAATGGGTAAGGCAGGTTACATGGGTGTTCTGCCAAATGAACACAGATGTGATACCGTAAACACTGTGTGATGGATCTTCACTACTAATGCAGTGCGCCAGGTTAAATGACGCAACCGTTTCGAAGGAAAATTATATTTTCAGATCAAACCTGGAACAATGAGATGAGAAAATAGCAAACCACCAGTAGCTGGCACGGCACCTGCTCACACACCAAAGGCTTGAAATTACGCTCGAGACGATTAAAAATTGCCTCGAGCTGAATTTCAAGCCCTTGATGTGTGAGCAGGACAGTGCCAGCTACTCACGTAAAATTACCCCGAGCACCGCCTGGGTGAAGCTGTTAATCTGACGCCAGCAGGAATCTCTGACAGCATTCGGGAGCGGGAACCCCTGCTGACTTTCCCCTCCCCCCCGCCAAATCCCTAACCCCATACTGAGACCGATTGTAGAGTAACCCATCCCCCCCCACCCCCCCACACACATCGCCACACTCGGCACAGAGCAGAAATTTACTGGGGACACCCTCTCCCCTCCTCCCGGTCTGTGTGTCACACCAAACACCCCATTCTCCCACCCCGTGGGAATTCCACTTGCTTTAGAACTGCTATTCCAAGGGCTCTGTGTTTTTTAAACTAGATTTGAGCAACTTCTGCAGAGAAGTTTGAAAAACATACACACATGTATCCTGCCCAATCAGCAGAGAATTGGCCTCAACCAACTTTCTATGTAAGGTTCCCAGCTTTAGATTTTAAAACTCGCCAAAAGGAACACTTTGCCATGGACATTTGTGTCAATAAAACCAGAGGGAAAGATAAAGAGTGCAGCTCCGTATCTGCCTGGTCCATCTACATTTTTAAATGTGTTAAATTTGTGATGGCTTACTCCAAAATTAAACAAAACTTAGTTCATTTCAACAGTGATGTAGGGAAGAGTTAATTCAGAGACTGCCCAATCCAGCGTAGGAGAATGAGGCTGTGTCTTTCTGTACCCAATTTTACCGTTACTCGAAGCACTGATAAACCAATGGGGTTAACAGTTAAATTAAATACTCAAAAAAAAATCACTTGAAAAGAAGCTGTGCAGGCACGATTTCTGCTGTGAAATGGGTCACTGGCAGAGAATGCCATGTCTTGCAGGTTTACTTCACAACTTACTAGTGCTCCACAGGATCACTCTCATCTCCAAGCTCATCGCCTGACCAGAGTGAACGGCCTCGCTGGAACTACGGTTGAACTTTAAAAACAAAGATTGATAATGTTGACGTTTGCCCGGAATTGAGGCAGTCTGAACAGATTACAGCCTGCAGAACTCATGATCCTCCCAGCCCATTCACCTCAGTGTTGCCCAGGGTGAGCACAGCTCAAGGCATTTGGCAATGGCCCCCACTGCATAGCCTCCTTTTATTATAAAAAAATTCAAACAGTGGGAGTGGTAACCGCCTTTACCTAAATATACTGTACAGGAATCTCACGTTTATATCAAACGGCAGTCGGTATTGCTGCAGTGCTGAAAACAGAGAGCATTTATAGTGAATACTTCCTTTGCGTTGAGTTAGTTCCAGGCTGTGCCTCACAGCAAACCGTCCTTGACATGGTTAATTTTACATAGCTCCTGTTTGTGTTGTATCTTGTGTGACAAGGCATGGCCCCGTCTCTGAATATTGTGGTGTAAGTGAATTGTTAAGCTGCCAGTAATGTGTCTGTGAGGCTCCAGCAATCGATGGGTTATTAATATCTGTGTTGCTCCCTTTTTCTGCTTTTTAAAATGTGCGCTTTAATCCTTTCATCCATGTGCCGTAAGGTTCAGTCCATGGAGCTGCCCCCCCCCCCCTCCCCTCCCCACTGTGAACTCCGTGCCTGCATTCGCTTTGGTTAGGAGAGTGCAGCCTGTGACATGACTACATTCAATGCAGCTTTCAGACAATTCACCAGGAGATGCAGGAAGGACCCAAGCAGTTTCCCCCACACTCTCTCTCTCGCTCACTCTCTCACTCTCACACCTGGGCCAGACTGACTAGCCACTTCTGGGATCTTGTTTCCAGTGTCCTGGTTGCCAATCTGACACACTTGCACTGTGACTGTCAGGTTCGCGGCGTTCCCGTGTAACCCCAGTTCACAGGGCCACCCCTGTGCAATGCCTTGTTTGGTTAGCAAGGCTCTCTTCCTCCCGTGTGTAACACAGGCACCATCCGCAGAGCTCCCCAGGTATCTGCTGTGCGACGCACCATAATATTTATACTGGTCTCTAATGAGGCTAGATCTCATCTCTCTGTTAAATTAAAATGTTGCCTCACTGACTGGTGAAATCTTTGAGCAACTGAATTACTGAGGGATAGACAACATTTTTCTCAGGCATGGATACTGTCCCAATGGGGCTGGCCCTGAGTGGCCAATCTTCAATGCGAGCTTAGATGCTGAGTATCAGCTGGATATTTAACTGTGGGAGGCATCAGCTCCGAGCCTGATCGCAGCATTCACCACATGCAGCAGCGGCTCATGGAAGGTACAGTGCTGCTCACCCAGCTGTTGCCTTGGCTGGGATCGGGTAACTCCGAGCAGGTCAGTGGCTGGGGCCCGGGACCTCACTGGTCTATCACACCATATGCAGTATTAACTCACAGATTATCCAGGGGTCCTCCCTCTTCTCCAAATACTCAAAACACTAAAACACTTCCTATAACAAACCAAAAAAAGGGATGATAAATATTATTTCTAGTTGAGAGGGGTGCTGAAGGACTGAGTCCTGAGGTCTCTGGTCAAGCTGCTTATTCTCCTTTCTATGAAGGACAATATTAGACCTTTTTTTAAATGTGCATTTTCAGATATATAAAGCATGTTTTGTTTTCAAACTGCAGCGAGCTTGAGCTGTTCAACTTTCACTTTTTAAGAAGAAGCAAGGTCTTAACGTGCTATGTTTTGTGAACTTGTACAAAATAATTTTTAAAAGTCGTGTTTGACACATTGTATGCTTTTGTAACAAGGACTTGAGCCTCAGCCCCTGTCACAGACTGAGGATTATGTAAAAACGGAGCTCGAAATGTATTTGATATTTGTCGGTGTACACACCACTAAACATGAAAATAAAAGCACTTGTACCAGTTAGAGTAATGTTTTCCGAATGAGGTGCTGACTAGCGAGAATGCTTATGCGACTAGTTTTCTAGTTTTGCAGTACAGTCACTACCCTCCATATTAAATGGCACCAGGCACAATAGGGAAACTTGCACTTAATCCGATATTTCTTGTGCAATCAATCACTCAGCTCACCACCTCAGAATGCCTTCACCACATGTGGCATATCTATGACAACCAATACTTCACCCTTGTGTTACACAGCTCGCAATACTCTCTCCAGACAGAGCCCAATTTTGGACGGCCAAAAATTGTAATTGTACTGCGAATTGTACAGGTGAACATATGAAAGTTTCACACACCCGCCAATACTCTCTAGAAATGCGAGTAATGACACTGATTTGGCTCAAGGCAACACTTAGTATAGTATCAGGCAGTCCCTCGTATAGAGGATGACTTGCTTCCACACCAAAAAGGGATGAGTTCACAGGTGTTTCAATGAGGGACCTGACATTCCAGGTCTTGACCTGCATATTGAAGAGGTGGAAGATGCCTGTGTGTGGATTCTTTTAACATGTGGTGGCCGTTGCACACCAACTGGCTTGACAGAGCTAGGTCTTGGTTCAGTGGCAAGACAACTGGAGACCTGCTCTGCTGCACGGACCTAGTGCGCACACATATCGCAGTGTGGGCTGACCCGTGCTGCCCCTGGGCCCCAAACCATCGCTTCTCCTGCGCCCCGATCAAAAATGGAGCAGTCAGTTAACAGGACATCAACTAGTCTCCTCTTATCTTGGAGACATCAAATATTGACACACTGTTATTTGAAATATCAAAATACTACAGTACAGGCAATAACAATTTACCATTACGTCTAGAAAAGTTTTTTTAAATCGGTCCTTTACTGTCAGCCATTTTGGCCAGTTTTGTAGCAAAAATGGCGACCGCTTCACTTCCGCCCACTTGCGACGGCCGCCATATTGGGCACGCCGGCAGCACTGCGATTACCCGCGCTCGCCGCAAGTATTTTAGTTAGGAGCGTGATGTCAATTGGTGTGCCAAACTGACACAAGCTCATCGATTTTGGGCTTCGCCGCTCCTCTTGCCACCCTCTCCAAAGCACATTCGTGCGCGCAGCCATTGACAGCGCACAGAGTCAGGAGGAAGCGGCAGTGAGCGAAAAACCCTACAGTCATCATAGGCAGCCCTTCGTATAGAGGATGACCCACTTCCACGCCAGAAAAGGATAAATTCACAGATGTTCCAATGAAGGACCTAAAATTTCAGGTCCTGAACTACATCCTGAAGGGTGGAAGTTGCCTGTGCGTGGACTTTTTTTAACGTGGGGTGGCCGTTGCACACCAGCCACCACACGGGCTTGACAGAGCTAGGTCTTGGTCCAGTGGCAAGGGTTACCCAAGACGACTGGAGACCTGCTCTGCTGCACGGACCTAGTGCACACACAAATCGCAGTGTGGGCTGGCCCCTGGGCCCCTGGCCCTGAACTCGCTCCTCCCCTGCGCCCCGATCACATCCCCCTCCACGGTCTCTCGCCGCTCCTGCATGGAGGACCCGACCTGCGTGAGAACACCAGCGGCAGGTCGGGGCCATAAAAGGAGCGGCGAGCGGCGGCCTGGTAGCAGCTTGGAGGCATACTACAGGGAGCAGGGCGAGCTGCCACGGCAACGAAGAGTGAAATCATCGAGGTCCAGGTCGGTGATTGGAACGTGGGCAGATACCCTACAGTAAGCAGCTGCTGAGATACTGGTAACTATGGGGAGCTCAGACGATGTAATTGGAATGAAAACTACTTCCATCGAGCTGCATCAAATCTCCCCCCCCCACCCCCGGCTGGGTCAAATACTACAGGAAGTAAATACACGCAACTCTCGATTATCTGAGTCCCTCAGGGATTGGGCTATTCCGGATAAACGATTTTGCCGCGAGGGCGACTGCACGTCTGAGCTGAAATTTGATGGTGATAGAACCAACCACGAAGACTTAGTTCGTGTTATCGTAGCGTGAATGTAATAAAATACATGACAATGGATTCATATCGTCTCAAAATTATAAATTATTATGTTAGCTTCATACTTCTGCCAGCTTCATTCTTATGTGTGATTGACACTTGAGGTGATCGAGATATTCACGTGTGCGACAGTTTTTAAAAACACTGTTACTGCGGGTTCTCCATTAGATCCATGTACAGATAATCAAGAGTTGCCTGTATGTTTAAAATAAACTATACCATAATCTCAGGAAAAGATCAAAGCTGCACTTCTTAAATTTTATATGTTGCGTTTTCTAGTTTAGGAACTGATTAAAATATGCAAAATTTTGAAATCTTTTTAATGCACCATATTCTCACCAAGGGTTCTTCAAAACCAAGAGATTTATGTTTCCTTTAACAATATATTTCAATTGATTTCTCATGCAATGGTTTAAGGCCACATGTTTATGTGAAGTTTCCAGTCACAGTCCCTCCAGCTCCGAGCCTGTGCTTTAAGAGCCACTCACCAGGGAGTGAATATCCTATGTGATATGCAGGCTAGTAGGCTTCCACTACTAGCTGTGCGACAGTGTATCCCCATCCCCTCCAGCACCATGGTGCAGCACAAACCACCACAGCAAACATCTGGGTGAAACATCTGTGGACCGATGACAGCCAGCGAAGGTGGGAGCGCCAGGCCGTCTGGTACCCATTTGTGACCCCACACACAAGACCCAGACAAATGTCCAGGACAGTAAGAGGAGAGCCGTGGACAAACGAACGCCTCGTAATGTGCCATAATGCTCCAACCCTGCACGGACCCTCAGCGAACTTGATAGCAAAACCCAGGAGTCGTCGTCCAATTATCCCAAACAGCACATTGCCTGAGAACATCAGACACGACTTTTGTATCCTGCTGAGGTTACCGCCAGAAAGAACGCGTTGCACAAGAGATTCTCTGCTACTCTCATTTAAATCAGCAGGCAGCAACAACAACTTTTATTTATATAGCACCTTTAACGTAGTAAAATGTCCCAAGGTGCTTCACTAAACAAATAACTTTGACACCGAGCCATATAAGAAGCAATTACAGCAGGTCAAAGAGGTAGGTTTTAAGGAGTGTCTTAAAGGAGGTGGAGAGGTTTAGGGAGGGAATTGTGAGGCTGAAGGAGATTACAGAGATAGGATTACAGCACCCAAGTACCGGTGCTGCCTGCGGGCGGGCGGCCGTTAACCTTGGCTTGCGGTGGCACCGTCCGTTTCCGGGCCTCATCGAATTTTGAGGCCACTGTCCTTAAAATAGTCTAGATCGCACTGACAGAAAATTGGCAAATGCTGCAATTGCTCAGGTCTATCAGCGTGTGAAAGAGTCGCCTCGTTTAACGATTCAGGAGTGATCCTTCGTCAGAACTCAAGATTCCCACTCAAAAATGTCACCTATCTCAGCTGCTGGTCAATCTGTGTGTCCTTGCAGAATTCCAGCGCTTCTAGTTGTTTTTCTATCTACCAGCAGATCTCCAACACCCTTATTTATGGTGAGTTGCAATCTCTTATAACAATGAAGATGTTGTCAACAAAATGAAAGAGTAGGTTTTACAGGGAGTAGGTGTAGCACTTAGTGTGTGATATACACAAGGATATATGACCGTCTTCGCCCTTGCCTCATCTCATCCGCTGCCGAAGTCCTCATCCGTGTCTTTGTTACCTCTAGACTTTACTATTCCAACGCACTGCTGGCTGGCCTCCCACATTCTACCCTACGTAAACTAGAGGTGATCCCAAAACTTGGCTGACCATGTCCTAACTTGCACCAACTCCCGCTCACCCATCAACCCTATGCTTTCTGACCTACATCGGCTCCAGGTTAAGCAATGCCTCAATTTCAAAAGTCTCATCCTTGTTTTCAAATCCCTCCATGGCCTCGCCCTTCCCTACCTCTGTAATCTCCTCCAGCCCCACAAACAGCCGAGATGTCTGCGCTCCTCTAATTCTGCCCTCTTGAGCATCCCTGATTATAATCGTTCAACCATTCATTGCCGTGCCTTCTGTTGCCTGGGCCCTAAGCTCTCGAATTCCTTGCCTAAACCTCTTTGCCTCTCTACCTCTCTTTCCTCCATCAAGATGCTCCTTAAAACCTATCTCATTGACCAAGCTTTTGGTCACTAGTCCTAATTACTACTTATGAGGCTCGGTGTCATTTTTTATCTCATAATACTCCTGGAAGCACCTTGGGACGTTTCACCACGATATAAATACAAGTTGCTATAGCAGATGATGGTAATGCTCATGATAAGCCAGAGGTTTCAGGGAGGGACTGGAGTACATCGTTGCACAGGGAACAACATTTTGATTTGATTTGACAAGGTTCTCTTTAATGTTCAATTGTTAATGTGTGGGTTTTGGTGCTCTTACAAAAGGGGGCACTTGATTTAATGTTATACAAACTAGTTGTGGTGGAGAGGGAGCAGAGTGCTGCGGCCTGGCCTGGAAATCGGCGCGGTCCCAGCCTGCAAGACCATCAGCAGGCTGGGGCCACTGCAGGGAGCAGCATGCGGCAGCGTACCACTGCAGGGAGCAGCGCGTGCTGCTGCAGGAGCGGCGAGGTCGGGGCAAAGGAGCGGCAAGTGTTCGTGGAGCGATGTGATCGGGGCCCAGAAGAGGCGAGGGTCCAGGGGCAGCACGGGCCAGCCCACACTGCGATATGTGCGCGCACTAGGTCCGTGCAGCAGAGCTGGTCTCCAGTCATCTTGGGTAGCCCTTGCCACTGGACCAAGACCTAGCTCTGTCGAGCCCGTGTGGTGGCTGGTGTGCAATGGCCACCACACGTTAAAAAAATCCATGCACAGACATCTTCCCCCCCCCCCCCCCCCTCACCTTCAAGATGTAGTTCAGGACCTGGAATATTAGGTCCTTCATTGAAACATCTGTGAAATCATCCCTTTTTGGCGTGGAAGCAAGTCATCCTCGCTTCGAGGGACTGCCTATGGTGATGATGGTGGAGTGGGGAGTTTGGGGGGGGGGGCGGGAAATTGGGGAGACTTGGAGAGGTAGGTCCTGGGGTCCAACTGAATGATGGGGTTAGCGCATTGGGGAGGCAGAAGCCGGCAGTGTTTGGAGGATGCTGAGACCTGGAAGTATTGGGGGGGACAGAAGCCGGGGAAATGAAATTTGAACTGACCTTTTCACAGGTGCCACTGCTCCCACTGTCCCTGTTCCCACGTGTTGACCTTCCCAACCTGTTCACAGTCCCTGTTGCAGCCTCAGGCACTCACTCGCCTGCTGCCCCTTCCTACACACACTCTCATCATCATAGGCAGTCCCTCGGAATCGAGGAAGACTTGCTTCCATTCTTAAAATGAGTCCTTAGGTGTCTGAACAGTCAAATACAAGAGCCACAGTCCCTGTCACAGGTGGGACAGATCGTCGTTGAGGGTAAGGGAGAGTGGGACAGGTTTGCCACACGCTCTTTCCGCTGCCTGCGCTTGATTTCTGCATGCTCTCGGCGATGAGACTCGAGGTGCTCAGCGCCCTCCCGGATGCACTTCCTCCACTTAGGGCGGTCTTTGGCCAGGGACTCCCAGGTGTCGGTGGGGATGTTGCACTTTTTCAGGGAAGCTTTGAAGGTGTCCTTGTAACGTTTCCTCTGCCTACCTTTGGCTCGTTTGCTGTGAAGGAGTTCCGAGTAGAGCGCTTGCTTTGGGAATCTCGTGTCTGGCATGTGGACATTGTGGCCTGCCCAGCGGAGCTGATCAAGTGTGGTCAGTGCTTCAATGCTGGGGATGTTGGCCTGGTCGAGGACGCTACCTCATCCTACACACGCACACCACAGCTTTCCCCATCGCCAGTCTGCTCCTATCTGCCTTAAGGCATCAGTGCACCACTGGTGAGTTTGCCAACATACTCTTGAACAAACATACATTTCCACGAACAAACAAAAGTGACGCCATAAAACGTTCATTGTTTGCACATTGCCGTTGAGCCCCAAAATAGTTTTTTTAACTGAATTTTCAAATGAAATGAAATGGGGAGAGGTTTGCTTTGTGGACAGCAGCCAGTCAGGATGGATCTGGTGATTCAAACGTCATCCAGTTGGATTTAAATCACTTGGAAAACAAGTTGAGATCCTTGTCAACCCTTTCAACTAAAAAAAGTACATTCTGGATAAACAATCGCTTTGTTTATTAAGTGTCAACAAAGAAACCACACCTCTAATTACAGCTATTGTCCATCAATGAGTGGTTCATAATAGTACAGGAGTAGTTGTTAATTATTTTATATGTATGTTAGACTTGTCTGTTACAAAGTATTGTGAATTCAATCTCAGTTTCTTTGAGATTATTTTGTTTATCCTGGAAGATTTCAAAGTAACAGGATAGTGGGATCACTCCATGTTGTCAGTGGGTAGCACTCTCGCCTCTTGAGTCAGAAGGTCGTGGGTTCAAGTCCCTTTCCAGAGACTTGAACACAAAAATCTTGGCTGATACGCCAGTGCACTACTGAAGGAATACAATGCAATACAGCGTGACGGCCCCGACCTGCGAGAGACCATCAGCGGCAGGTCAGGGCCATAAAAGGAGTGGCGGTCCCTGGACAGCATAGCACTTCAAGGGAAGAGGGACGTCATCAAGGTCCAGGTCGGTGAATGGAGCGTGGGCAGCTACAGCAGGAGCAGCGAGGTCGGGGAGAAGGAGCGGCGAGAGATTGTAGGGGGATGTGATCGGGGCCCAGAAGAGGCGCGAGTTCGGGGCCAGAAGAGGTGAGAGCCCAGGGGCAGCACGGGCCAGCCCACACTGCGATATGTGTGCGCACTAGGTCCATGCAGCAGAGCTGGTCTCCAGTCGTCTTGGGTAATCCTTGTCACTGGACCAAGACCTAGCTCTGTCAACCCCGTGTGGTGGCTGGTGTGCAATGGCCACCGCACGTTAAAAAAAATCCACGCACAGGCATCTTCCACCCTCAATATGTAGTTCGGGATCTGGAATATTCGGTCCTTCATTGAAACACCTGTGAACTCATCCCTTTTTGGAGTGGAAGCAAGTCATCCTCGTTTCGAGGGACTGCCTATGATGATGACTGAAGGAGTGCTGCACTGTCAGAGGTGCCATCTTTCGGATGCAACATTAAAACCGAAGCCCCGTCTGCTCTATCGGATGGGCGTAAACAATCCCATGGTACTATTTCGAAGAAGAGCAGGGGAGTTCTTCCCCTGCGCCCTGGCCAATATTTATCCCTCAATCACCATCACGAAAACAGATGATCTAATCATGATCGCATTGCTGTTTGTGGGAGCTTGCTGTGCGCAAATTGGCTGCTGCGTTTCCTACATTACAATAGTGACTGCACTTCAAAAAATGCTTCATTGGCTGTAAAGCGCTTTGGAACGTCCTGAGGTGGTGAAAGGTGCTATATAAATGCAAGTCTTTCTTTTCCTTTGTATGAACATAAACACAAATTCAGCAACTTGCACATACTCAGAACGTAGGTTATTGGAAACTCTCGCCAACTGTTCTGAGGTAATAATATCCTCAAAATTCAAGTAAACACTTTTTTTAAAAAAAAGGATATTAAAAGACACAAGACATCAATGGACAAATTTAATGTAATTATTGAAGTAATTTTGAATTAAACCTTATTTTTCACAGAAGAAATGTCAGTAACGCGAGGGAAAATGCAGGATGATTTTTATTAAAGCATTCATTTGGAATGTCAATAAATTGTGATGGCAAAATGTTGACATATGGTTTTTCCATTATAAATGTTAACATGAAGGCATTACTCATGGTTTGTTCTTCCTCTTCCCCCATAAAGGTGTGCTCCCAGGATAAAGACGGCTTCCATAAGCAGACTAAGTCTCCTATGATCCAAAACCTGCATCCTGTGCATGTCAGGTCTGGGTTAACAATTAACCTCTAATTACAATATATTGACCATTGGAGAATCCGTGGGACGTCCACAGAGTGTTCTTGTCCCTTCCAAAAAGTAGACAATAGCACACAGCAAGTCCAATGCATACAGGCAAGGGAGTTAAGGGTTATGGGGAGCGGGTGGGGAAGTGGAGTTGAGGCCAGGATCAGATCAGCCATGATCTTATTGAATGGCGGAGCAGGTTCGAGGGGCCAAATGGCCTACTCCTGCTCCTATTTCTTATGTGCTTATGTAGGCTAAAACAACTTAGGCAGATTTATTTACAGGATGACAAATATACAGAAGTCAAAAGACACAGCAAAGTTACAAAACAGTGTAAGCTTAAAAACAATAAAATATTATCAGTCCATGAGAGTTAAAATACCCTTTTTAGAAGTTAATTCTTTCAAAGTTTGGAGACTTTGGGAAGAAATATGTTTAAATTGGTTGTCCAAGTAACTATTGGTATCGTATCCTATGAAATATAGGCGGTCCTAGTGTTCGATCATTAATGCTGAGTGGGGATATTGTCAACTGGTTTCATGCGATGTAACTTGTCCTTTCACCTTTTATTATAATACTGAGGTTTTTAGAGTGCAAGATTAAAATGTGTAACCCAGAATTGTCCACAATTCTCCAGATAAGGCCCAACCAGTGATTTATAGAGTTCTACCAGGTTCTGTTTGCTTTTATATTCTATTTCTCTAATTATCAACCCAAGAACACTATATGCATCTTTAACCACGTTATCAACTTGCCCGGCCACCTTTAAGGATGTGTGTATATGGACACCAAGCTCTCTACTCATCTACACTTTGCAAAATCATGCTATTTAAATGTACTGTCTTTCAATATTAGTCCTCCCAAAGTGAATTTTTAAAAATTTGTTCCTGGGATGTGAGCATCGCTGGCAAGGCCAGCATTTATTGCCCACTGAGAAGGTGGTGGTGAGCTGCCTTCTTGAACCGCTGCAGTTCATGTGGTGAAGGTACTCCCACAATGCTGTTAGGGAGGAAGCTTCAGGATTTTGACCCAGCAATTATGAAGAAACGGCGATACATTTCCCAGTCAGGATGGTGTGTGACTTGGAGGGGAGCGTGGAGGTGATGGCGTTCCCATGCGACTGCTGCTCTTGTCCTTCGAGGTGGTGGAGGTCGTGGGTTTGGGAGGTGCTGCCTAAGAAACCTTGGTGAGTTGCTGCAGTGCATTTTGTAGATGGTACACACTGCAGCCACGGTGCGCCAGTGGTGGATGGGGTGCCAATCAAGCAGGCTGCTTTGCCCTGGAATATGTCGAACTTCTTGAGTGTTGTTGGAGTTGCACTCATCCAGATAAGTGGAGAGTATTCATCACACTCCTGACTTGTGCCTTGTAGATGGTGGAAAGGCTTTGGGGAGTCAGGAGGTGAGACACTTGCCGCAGAATAACCAGCCTCTGACCTGCTCTTGTTGCCATAGTATTTTTCTGGCTGGTCTAGTTAAGTTTCGGGTCAATGGTGACCCCCAGAATGTTGATGGTGGAGGATTCGGTGATGGTAATGCCATTGACTATCAAGAGGAGGTGGTTTTCTCTCGCTTGTTAAAGATTGTCATTGCCTGGCACTTGTGTGGCACAAATATTACTTGCCACTTATCAGTCCAAGCTTGAATGTTGTCTAGCTCTTGCTGCATGTGAGCATGGACTGCTTCATTTTCTGAGGAGTTGCGAATAGAACTGAACACTGCAATCATCAGCAAACATCCCCACTTCTGACCTTATGATGGAGGGAAGGTCATTGATGAAGCAGCTGAAGATGGTTGGGCCTAGGACACTGTCCTGAGGAACTCCTGCAGCGATATCCTGGGGCTGGGATGATTGACCTCCAACAACCACAACCATCTTCCTTTGTGCTAGGTCTGACTCCAGCAAGTGGAGAGTTTTCCCTTTTATTGCCATTGACTTCAATTTTACTCGGGCTCCTTGATGCTGCCTTGATGTCGAGGGCAGTCACTCTCACTTCACCTCTGGAATTCAGCTCTTTTGTCCATGTTTGGACCAAGGCTTTAATGAAGCCTAGAGCTGAGTGGTCCTGGTGGAATCCAAACTGAGTGTCAGTGAGCAGGTTATTGGTGAGTGAGTGCTGCTTGAAAGCACCTTTGACAAAACCTTCCATCCCTTTGCTGATGATTGAGAGTAGACTGATGGGGCGGTAATTGACCGGATTGGATTTGTCCTGCTTTCTGTGGACAGGACATACCTGGGCAGTTTTCCACATTGTCAGGTAGATGCCAGTGTTGTAGCTGTACTGGAACAGCTTGGCTAGAGGCGTGGCTAGTTCTGGAGCACAAATCTTCAGCACAACAGTCGGAATATTGTCAGGGCCCATAACCTTTGCTGTATCCAGTGCGCTCAGCCGTTTCTTGATATCGCGTGGAGTGAATCGAATTGTCTGAAGACTGGCTTCTGTGATTTTGGGGACCTCAGGAGGAGACCAATATGGATCATCCACTCGGCACTTCTGGCTGAAGATTGATACAAACGCTTCAGCCTTGTCTTTTGCACTCACGTGCTGGGCTCCATTTAGGATGGGGATATTCATGGAGCCTCCTCCTCCCGTTAGTTGCTTAATTGCCCACCACCATTCATGACTGGATGTGGCAGGACTGCAGAGCTTTGATCTGATCTGTTGATTTGGAATCGCTTAGCTCTGTCTATAGCATGCTGCTTCCGCTGCTTATGCATGTAGTCCTGTGTTGCAACTTCCCCAGGTTGGCACCTCATTGTCCTGAAATTTGTTTAGTGATGTGGGAGTGCTTCCGTGACAGTCCCGTGATTTGCTTCAGGACATGGAGCAAAGTCCGCTGAATCTGAGGGGACAAGAAAGCTAATAACTATAACGATACCAGACTCACTCAGTCAGATACATTTGGTTCCCATTGTCATGGTCCTGGCACCAGAGAGGCCACTGTGCTCCATGGAGTATTTGATCGTCTTAGCACTTTCCATCTCATACAAATCAGGCATTGACAGAGCTTCCAACTCCCCCTTCATTTATTAATAATTATCTTGAATTTTTGTTGCACATTCATTTATGTTGGTGCTTTGTTTACTGGTAGATTTACTTTAAGATACTGTGACTGAAGAGTTTGCAACTGCCCAAAGCAATCCCTCAATCCACAGCCAATTTGGCTTCACCTGCCCCCGTCATCATTTGGCTTGGTCTTCACTCCAATAAAGAGTTCCTCAGATTGAATGGTCTGCATTTATCGTGCCGTTTGGAGGAATTAACTTTTTACCACCTGCTTGTACTGAAACTTTGCTGCTCCATGCATGACTGCATCCACTGAAGGTGAACAACCACTAATGACGAAGGGCTTCTGGATTATCTTCCCCTCTGCACCCCTCCTCATTTAATAAAATCATAGAAATTTACAGCACGGAAGAAGGCCATTCGGCCCATCGTGTCTGTGCCGGCCGACAAAGAGCTATCCAATCTAATCATTTTCTAGGTCGTGGTCTGTAGCCCTGTAGCTTACGGCACTTTGAGTGCACATCCAAGTACTTTTTAAATGTGGTGAGGGTTTCTGCCTCTACCACCCTTTCAGGCAGTGAGTTCCAGACCTCCACCACCCTCTGGGTGAAAAAATCTCCCCTCTAAACCTCCTGCCATTTATTTTAAATCTATGTCCCCTGGTTGTTGACCCCTCTGCTAAGGGAAACAGGTCCTTCCTATCCACTCTATCCAGGCCCCTCATAATTATATACACCACAATAAGGTTTCCCCTCAGCCTCCTCTGTTCCAAAGAAAACAAACCCAGCCTACAATTTTTCCTCATAAGCCAAAATTCTCCAGTCCAGGCAACATCCTCGTAAATCTCTTCTGTAGCCACTCTAGTGCAATCACATATTTCCTGTAATGTGGTGACCAGAGCTGCACGCAGTACTCTAGCTGTGGCCTAACCAGTGTTTTATACCGTTCAAGCATAACCTCCCTACTCTTGTATTCCATGCCTCAACTAATAAAGGCAAATATTCCATATGCCTTCTTAACCACTTTATCTACCTTGCCTGCTACCTTCAGGGATCATTTCTTCATACCAGGTTATACTTTCGGCTCCATGCAAGAGTGCATTCCTCAGCAAAGCACATAATTCTCAACTTGCACTCCTCATGCACAGGGCGACATGTCAAAGTGGTTTCGAAGGTGGTGGAAAGAGTAGACAGCAAGCAGGCAGTAGAAAAATGAGGGGGAGGGGGAAGCCTTGCAAACAACCTGGGAGAAAAACCACAGCGGGATTAAAATAAATCTTTGAACACCTTTGTTTATTAGTTATAAAACGAGATGGAGAACAAAGGCTCTGGGTGGGGTGAGAGGTCATTTGACAAAACCTCCAGGAATACAGCTAACATTATGCCAAGTCATAGACTTCTGGGTCTGTACGTAAATAAACAGACTAACTGAAACAGGAGTAGTGTAACTAACTGTCCTTTATAGCAACTCTCAAAATGTCGTTCCAAACCAGCGTGTTTACAGCAGGCATGAATAGCCCCTGCAGGGTCCTAATACCTGTCTAGTGAGGGTTTGTGTAATGAATAAATAGAGTATGAATACAACATATTCCCCCTTTCTGAAAAATCCAGTCTATGAACAGTCCTTGAGATAGCCAGGTCATATGCTGAGACTGGTGTGGAGCTTGCAGTGTTTGATCGAGGTTTTCGGTTGGGAAATAGAACGGTGCCTCTGTTCCATCCTGCTGGTCTGTCGGCCTGTGAGTTGGGATCAGTCTAGGAGCGTTCCATCAAGTTCCATCATTGAGCTCGCAGGTGTGAGGGCTGAATTTTCGTCCGATCTGTTTTGGAGGCGAAAGTGAAGATGCGAGCTTATGACTATGGTCTGGGCGCTTAACTCTGACCCAATCTCCATTCTTCAGTTGGGGCTTTTGAGCACGTCGTTTTGTGTCAGTATACGACTTCGCTTTTCGTTGGTGTTCCGAAATCTGGGATGTGAGTGTGGTTATCTTCGCGCTAGGTTTGGCTGGGGTTTGAGAATGTCCAGTAGCCAGCGAAGATTCCGCCCAATCATGAGCTCAGCGGGTGTCTTCCCCGTGAGCGAGTGCTTTGTCGAACGGTATGTGCAGAGAATGGTTTGAATCACTTTGTCGAATGTTTGGCCTGCTGAGAGGTTGGCTTTCAAACCCTCTTTGATGACACAGTTAAACCTCCGTTGCTTTGAGGATTGTACCAAGCAGTAAGGCGATGCTCGATAGCATGACGACTGAGGAAATCCGAGAACTGGTCAGACACAAACTGTGGTCCATTGTCAGTGATTATGACCTATGGGAGGCCCCACTTCATGAACATACGCTGCAGAATAGTGCTGATCGTTGTGAGGTCACTGAACTTCTTGTAGCGATTTCTGGCCATTTGGAACGCAGGTCATGTACTACAACAAGGAAACGCTGGTGCTGTGGAGCTGCTTCAACTAGACCAAAGATATCCAACTGAAGTTGTTGCCTTGGTCTTTGTGGCATGGAATGGGCTTCATTGGCGCTGGTCGGATGTTTGTGGCCTTTTCGCTCAGACTGCATACTTCGCAATGTGAGACAAACTCCTCGATGCAAGTGTCAATCCCAGGCCACCATACTGAATCTAGACATCTCTGCTTCATGCGGACAATACCAGGGTGTCCATCGTGTGCCAATGAGAGAACGCGCTGTTGAAGCAACTTGGGAATTACTGCTCTATCAACATGAGCTAGGCAGCCATCGTTCCAAATGGAAAATTCATAGCAAAGTCTGTGGAAGGTTTTCAGCTCTTCTGGAATTTGCTTAGGCCACTCAGTCTGGAGGAAGTGGCACACATGCTGGAGCGTAGCATCATGCTGTGATTCGGTTTTGAGTTTGTCACAGGAGACTGAGTGGTGATCGACATGACATATGTGTCATCATCTGTGAACAAGTCAGCACCAGAGTCCGAAGCAGGTGTCGAGCGGCTGAGCATGTCAGCTACGTGGTTGCGACTGCAGCGATGTACTGCACATCAAAGTTATACTGATGAAGGTGATCTGACCATCGGCTAATTCGTAGAGGTCTGTGCCCAGATCCAGTTGTAGCGAGTAGCATAGTTAGCGCTTGGTGATCCGTACAGAGGGTAAATTTCCTGCCATAGAGGTAGATGTGCCAGAGTCCACATGTGTAGATGCAAGCAAGTGCTTCATCTTCCCCTGTAGATTATTTGCGTTCTGCAGACGAGAGCATGCGAGAGGCGAAGGCTACTGGGCGTTCCAGGCCGTCAATCCATTGTAGAGCACAGCACCCATGGCGGTGCCTGATGCATCTGGGATGACATATGTAGTGGCATTCGGATCAAAGTGCGTGAGGCTGGGAGGGGATGTGATTTTGTCCTTAAGTGTGGTGAATGCCTGAGCCTGGGAATCTGTCCATTCCCAAGGGAAGTCCTTGCACAGAAACTTGCGAAATAGTTCGGCAATGTGGGCGTAGTGAGGGACAAGCTTCAGATAGAAGTTGCAAGTGCCGAGGAATGATGAAAGTTCTTTGACGTTGGTAGCCTCCTGCATTCGCTGAATCGCGTCAATGTAACTCCTTGTGCTGTGACTCTGTCGCCCAGAAAGTTTATTTCTCCAACAGTGAATGTAGACTTATCGGCATTAAGTGTAATGTTATGTGTAGCAAGTCTAACCATAACTGTGTGAAGTCTCTGGTCATGTTCTTCCATTGTCCGTCCATGGACGACGATATCGTCAAGCAGATTGAGGGCTCCCTCTATGCCTGCTAGCATAGTAGTGACAATCTTCTGAAATGCACTTGGTGCAGAAGATAGTCCGTAGGGCATGCGTCGATGCTGATACAGACCATCATGCGTCGTGAATGCTGTCCTCCACTAGGGGTATTTGCAGGTAACTGTGGCACATGTCGAGTTTCATAAAGACTACTGAGCCGTGGAATTCTGAAGACAGTTCGTCGATGGCAGGAAGAGGGTACTTGTCGGGGATGATGGCCTTGTTGACCAATTTGAGGTCGATGCATAGGCGGATCTCCCCATTTTTACATCAGGCAATGACTAAATTCGAGATCCAGTGTGAGGAGCTGATGATCTCAATGACTCCCTGAGATTCGAGTTGCGTTAATTCTGCGGATACTTGGTCGTGAACCGCGAATGGGAGACAGCGAAGTCGCTGTGTATCCGGTTTGACGGGTTAATGCGGGGACGATGGCAGAATTTTATTGTCACTCCAAACCCCATGAAGATTGAGGGATACTCCTTGTCAAAATCCAACGTGTACACTGCTGTGCCAGTAGGGTCATAAACTTTGAACCCAAGCTTGTCAAAAAGGTCAACAACCATGAGGCTTCATCACTTCGCAACATGAAAGGAAAAGTTCTCTAATATTATGTCCTTGTAGTACATCGGGACAGATATAACCCCAAGCACCTCAATTTTGGAGTCGGAGTACACATGTAGAGTGGAAGATGCGGGCTGCAGTTGACAGTGAGTGAAGTGGGTTTTGTACACCGCCTCGCTCAATATGGAGACTTTGGCTCCAAGATCAATGAGGTGGCAGATTGGCGTGCCGTCAATGTTTACATCACAGTCCTCGAGTTTGCCCGAACCTATTGTGTTCCTAACACAGATGAGACTGCACACAGGGAGGTTAAAGTAACAGTGACCTCAGTCTTTAATAAGACACTCCAGAGTGAGGAACAGGCCTTAGGTGCCGGCTTATATTCAGTGCTCCCAAGGGATGCTGGGATCCCTTGGGACTTCAGGGGATGAGTTCCCTTGTGGCGGAACATGGGAGTGCATGCTTTACAGATACACAACATCACTTCCCCGCCCCCCCCCCCCCAAAAGTCAAAGTGAAAATTATTGACAAGGTGAGGCGGTCAGGAGCCTTTCTTTCCCTAGTGGACCGCCTCAGTATAAATGTTTGTTCTGGTGTGTTGGCTGTGCCCTCGTTGGGCTGGTGTGTTGTTGGCCTTGCAGGGCTGCTAGGTGAGCCTGGCCTTGTTGGGCTGTTGGGCATGATGGATTCGATTTCCTAGTCCGGCATGGTGTCGTTGATCCTTTGGGTGTGTGTTGTGGGCTCGAAAAAGGTGGTGTCTGTTGTGGGTTGTTCAGGGCAGTCTGTGAACCGCAGCCTCGTTTTGTCCAGGTGCTTTCTGCAAATTTGTCCATTGTCTAAACTACAAACAACCTATTCCCTTCTTTAGCTATCACCGTGCCTGCAATCCACTTGGGACCATGTCCATAGTTTAGCACAGACACAGGGTCATTCAGATCAATTTCTCGTGACACAGTGGCGCGACCATAGTTTACATTTTGTTGCTGCCGCCTGCTCTCTACCTGATCATGCAAGTTGGGGTGAACCAGCGAGAGTCTGGTTTTAAGTGTCCTTTTCATGAGTAGCTCAGCCGGGGGCACCCCTGTGAGCGAGTGGGGTCTCGTGCGGTAGCTGAGCAGTACTTGGGACAGGCGGGTTTGGAGTGAGCCTTCTGTGACTCGTTTAAGGCTCTGTTTGATGGTTTGTACTGCCCGCTCTGCCTGCCCTTTGGAGGCTGGTTTAAACAGGGCCGAGGTGACATGTTTGATCCCATTGCAGGTCATGAATTCTTTAAATTCGGCACTAGTGAAACATGTCACTGACCAGTATGTCAGGCAAGCCGTGGGTGGCAAACATGGCCCTCAGGCTTTCAATGGTGGCGGTGCTTCCCGATATTATTTCACATTCAATCCATTTTGAAAAAGCATCCACCACCACCAGGAACATTTTACGAGAAACGGGCCCGCATAGTCGACATGGATCCTTGACCATAGTCTGGAGGGCCAGGACCACAAACTTAGTGGCGCCTCTCTGGGCGCGTTGCTCAACTGAGCACATACGCTGCATTGCCGTACACAGGACTCTTAAGTCAGAGTCGATACCGGGCCACCACATGTGGGATCTGGCTATCGCTTTCATCATTACTATACCCGGGTGTGTGCTGTGGAGATCCGAGATGAACGTCTCCCTTTTTTGGTAGCACTATGCGGTTACCCCACAACAGGCAGTATGCCTGAATGGACAGCTCGTCCTTTCGCCGCTGGAACGGCTTGATTGGCTCTTGCATTTCAACGGGGATGCTGGCCCAGCTCTCATGCAGTACACAGTTTTTTTTACTAGGGACAGCAGAGGATCTTGGCTGGTCCAAGTCCTAATCTGGCGGGCCGTGACAGGTGATTTATCATTTTCAAACACTTCCATGATTATCAACAAGTCTGCGGGCTGCGCCACCATCAACAAGTTTGCAGGCTGAGCCATTTCCACCCCCGTGGTGGGCAATGGTAGCCGATTGAGAGCATCCACACAGTTCTCAGTGCCTGGCCTGTGGCGGATGGTATAGTTATACACTGATAGCCCGAGTGCCCACCTTTGTATGTGGGCTGCGGCATTAGTATTTATCCCCTTGTTTTCAGCGAACAGGGATGTGAGGGGCTTGTGATCGGTTTCCAGCTCAAATTTGAGGCCAAACAGGTACTGATGCATTTTCTTTACCCCGAACACACACGCTAATGCCTCTTTCTCAATCATGCTGTAGGCCCTCTCGACCTTAGACAAGCTCCTGGAAGCATAGGCGACAGGTTGCAACTTCCCCGCAACGTTAGCTTGTTGTAATACACACCCGACTCCGTACGGCGACGCGTCACATGCTAGCACAAGTCTTTTACACGCATTATACAATACAAGCAGCTTTTTGGAGCATAAAATATTTCTGGCTTTCTCAAAAGCAATTACTTGATTTTTTTCCCCATACCCAGTTCTCACCTTTGTGCAATAACACATGTAGGTGCTCTAAAAGGGTGCTTAACCCCGGTAGGAAGTTACCAAAATAGTTGAGGAGTCCCAGGAGCGATCGCAGCTCTGTAACGTTCTGTGGCCTGGGCGCGTTCCTAATAGCCTATGTCTTGGCGTCTGTGGGCCGAATGCCATCCGCCGCGATCTTTCTCCCCAAAAACTCCACTTCTGTTGCCATGAAGACGCATTTCGACCTCTTCAGCCGCAGCCCTACACGATCCAGTCGCTGGAGGACCTCCTCCAGGTTTTGTAGGTGCTCGGCGGTGTCCCGACCCGTGACCAATATGTCATCCTGAAAGACCACCGTGTGTGGTACCGACTTGAGTAGGCTCTCCATGTTGCTCTGGAAGATCGCTGCAGCCGACCGAATTCCAAACGGGCATCTGTTGTAGATGAACAGTCCCTTGTGCGTGTTGATGCAGGTGAGGCCCTTCGAAGACTCCTCCAGCTCCTGCGTCATGTAGGCCGAAGTCAGGTTGAGCTTGGTGAACGTCTTGCCTCCTGTCAGCGTCGCAAATAGGCCTTCTGCCTTAGGTAGCGGGTATTGGTCCTGTAGCGAGAAACAATTAATAGTTACTTTATAAAGGGGCTCCAGGAGGGGTCAAAACTAAAAATCATGTTTTAAAAACTAGTATTAAAACACTCTACCTAAACGCACGCAGCATTCGCAATAAAGTAAATGAGTTGACGGCACAAATCATTACAAATGGGTATGATTTGGTGGCCATTACAAAAACGTGGTTGCAGGGGGGCCAAGACTGGGAATTAAACATACAGGGGTATCTGACAATTCAGAAAGATAGACAAGAAGGGAAAGGAAGTGGGGTAGCTCTGTTAATAAAGGATGATATCAGGGCAGTTGTGAGAGACAATATTGGCTCTAATGAACAAAATGTTGAATCATTGTGGGTGGAGATTAGAGATAGTAAGGGGAAAAAGTCACTGGTGGGCGTAGTTTATAGGCCCCCATATAATAACTTCATGGTGGGGCGGGCAATAATTAAGGGAATAATGGAGGCATGTGAAAAAGGAACGGCAGTAATCATGGGGGATTTTAACCTACATATCGATTGGTCAAATCAAATTGCACGGGGTAGCCTTGAGGAGAAATTCATAGAATGCATACGGGATTGTTTCTTAGAAGAGTATGTTACAGAACCTACAAGGAAGCAAGCTCTCTTAGATCTGGTCAAGTGTAATGAGACAGGAATAATAAACGACTTCCTAGTAAAAGATCCTATCGGAATGAGTGATCACAGTATGGTTGAATTTGTAATACAGATTGAGGGTGAGGAAGTATTGTCTCAAACGAGCGTACTATGCTTAAACAAAGGGGACTACAGTGGGATGAGGGCAGAGTTGGCGAAAGTAGACTGGAACCACAGACTAAACGGTGGCACAATTGAGGAATAGTGGAGGACTTTTAAGGAGCTCTTTCATAGTGCTCAACAAAAATATATTCCAGTGAAAAAGAAGGGCGGTAAGAGAAAGAATAACCAGCCGTGGATAACCAAGGAAATAAGGGAGAGTATCAAATTAAAAACCAATGTGTATAAGGTGGCCAAGGTTAGTGGTAAACTAGAAGATTGGGAAAATTTTAAACGACAGCAAAGAATGACTAAGAAAGCAATAAAGAAAGGAAAGATAGATTACGAAAGTAAACTTGCGCAAAACATAAAAACGGATAGTAAAAGCTTTTACCGATATATAAAACGGAAAAAGTGACTAAAGTAAATGTTGGTCCCTTAGAAGATGAGAAGGGGGATTTAATAATGGGAAATGTGGAAATGGCTGAGACCTGAAACAATTATTTTGCTTTGGTCTTCACAGTGGAAGACACAAAAACCATGCCAAAAATTGCTGGTCACGGGAATGTGGGAAGGGAGGACCTTGAGATAATCACTATCACTAGGGGGGCTGGATAGGCTAATGGGACTCAAGGTAGACAAGTCCCCGAGTCCAGATGAAATGCATCCCAGGGTATTAAAAGAGATGGCGGAAGTTATAGCAGATGCATTAGTTATAATCTACCAAAATTCTCTGGATTCTGGGGAGGTACCATAGGATTGGAAAGCAGCTAATGAAATGCCTCTGTTTAAAAAAGGGGGCAGACAAAAGGCAGGTAACTATAGACCGGTTAGTTTAACATCTGTAGTGGGAAAAATGCTTGAAGCTATCATTAAAGAAGAAAAAGTGGGACATCTAGATAGGAATAGTGCAATCAAGCAGACGCAACATGGATTCATGAAGGGGAAATCATGTTTAACTAATTTACTGGAATTCTTTGAGGATATAACGAGCATGGTGGATCGAGGTGTACCGATGGATGTGGTGTATTTAGATTTCCAAAAGGCATTCGATAAGGTGCCACACAAAAGGTTACTGCAGAAGATAAAAGTATGCAGAGTCAGAGGAAATGTATTAGCATGGATAGAGAATTGGCTGGCTAACAGAAAGCAGAGAGTCAGGATAAATGGGTCCTTTTCGGGTTGCAAATCGGTGGTTAGTGGTGTGCCACAGGGATTGGTGCTGGGACCACAACTGTTTACAATATACATAGAAGACCTGGAAGAGGGGACAGAGTGTAGTGTAACAAAATTTGCAGATGACACAAAGATTAGTGGGAAAGCGGGTTGTGTAGAGGACACAGAGAGGCTGCAAAGAGATTTAGATAGGTTAAGCAAATGGTCTAAGGTTTGGCAGATGGAATACAATGTTGGAAAATGTGAGGTCATCCACCTTGGAAAAAAAAACAGTAAAAGGGAATATTATTTGAATGGGGAGAAATTACAACATGCTGTGGTGCAGAGGGACCTGGGGGTCCTTGTGCATGAAACTCTTTTAGGAGTAAACAAAAAACATTAAACTGTGCCCCCCGATCTGGGGGAAACACCAACATTTACAATGCCCTTTTTTATTATTTTTTTTTTGGCACAGAATTGAATTTTTTTTCCAAGTGCCCCCTATAAAAGGGAAGGGGGACACTAAAAGCACCGGCAATTAAAACAAATTAACTTAAAAACATAAAATCAAATTAAAATTTGGTTGCCGGGCGTGATGATGCACTCCGGTCCCTCCGGTGCCCACCTCTCGCGGAAGGCCGCAAGCGTACCGGTGGACACCGCGTGCTCCATCTCCAGGGACACCCTGGCCCGGATGTATGCGCGGATGAGAGGCAGGCAGTCTGGCTGAACGACCCCCTCGACCGCCCACTGCCTGGACCGGCTGATGGCACCCTTGGCCGTGCCCAGGAGCAGTCCTACGAGGAGGCCCTCGAACCTACCCGCTCCCCTCCGCACAGGGTGCCCAAAGATCAGGAGTGTGGGACTGAAGTGCAGCCAGAATTTCAGGAGCAGCCCCTTTAGATAACAAAACAGGGGCTGCAACCTCGTGCACTCAATAAAAACATGGAACACGGACTCTTCCAGACCGCAGAAATTGCAGGCGGCCTGGGAGCCCGTGAACCGGCTTAAAAATTTATTGCACGGCACTGCTCAGTGCACCACCCCCCAGGCCAAGTCCCTGACAAATAGTGGGAGGACCTCTGCGTAGAGTGCCCTCCATCGGGGACCCCCGCCTCCTCCGGACGTCAAGATGGTACGCCATGGCGTGTCCGGACGGCAGGCGAGGATGGCAAAGTTGAGAGTGTGCAGGAGCAGCCCGTACAGGAAACCCCTCCGCGCGGAACTGAAAGGCACGGAGGGGATTTCCCCAAGGCGGCTCAAGTTGTGAGGCGCCGGCCCCCGAGGTTTGGCGCCGATGAGGAATTCCGTCCGGACGGGGGTCAGTTCGGACGGGATCTCCCCACGTGCTTGAGCCTCCTCGATGCACCTAACGGAGTTGGGGCCCAGAGCTCTTTTTAGCGACTCGACGGCATCGGCTGCGTGGCGGACGTTGGCAGAATTTAGGCGCCGCGCCAGCGTGTCTGGCACCATCCAGCCCGCTCCTCCGCCATCGAGCAGGTCCCTGACCCTGGTCACCTCACCAGCCACAGCCCTCTCGTCCGACCGCCACAAAAAACCTCGGTCGTGGAGGTACGGATTCCCGAGCAGCGGCTCCTGCAGGACGGCCGCCACTCCAGCCGGCGGAGAGCTGCGCTTGGTGGAGACTTTGTTCCAGACCCTGATGAGTTCCTTGTAAAAGACAGGCAGCTCCCGGAAGGCGGTCCTGACGCCCCCCACACTCGCAAACAGGAGCTGCGTGTCGTAGTTGAGGCCGTGCTGCTGGCGGAAGAAATATGTCGCCAGAGCACGCCACCTGGGAGGGGGCTCAACGTAAAGGTATCTCTGCAGGGTCTGAAGACGGAAAGTCGCGAGCTGGGTGCTGACGCACACCAACGACTGACCACCCTCCCCAAGCGGGAGCCTCAAGACCGCTGCAGAGACCCAGTGCTTCCTGTTGTTCCAGAAGAAGTCCACCAGCTTCTTCTGTATCTTGGCGACAAACGCAGGGGGAGGGGTCAAAGTGACCAGCCGGTACTACAACATGGCGGCCACCAGCTGGTTTATGACTAGCGCTCGACCCCTGTAGGACAGCACTCGGAGCAGTCCTGTCCAGCGCCCTAGGCGAGCGGCGACCTTGGCCTCCAGCTCCTGGCAGTTCGCCGGCCAGGCTTCCTCGTCGGGGCTAAGGTAGACTCCCAGATAGAGGAGATGGGTCGTGCTCCAGGCAAAAGGCCTGAGCTCCTCCGGCAGGGAGTCCACCCGCCACTGACCCACCAGGAGTCCGGAACATTTCTCCCAGTTGATCCTGGCGGAGGACGCGGCCGAGTAAATCTCCTGGCACTCACGCATCCTCCGCAGGTCAGCGGGATCCTCTACCGCGAGGAGCACGTCATCGGCGTAAGCCGAGAGGACAACCTCCACGCCCGGCCCTTGCAGAGCCAGTCCCGTCAACCTCATCCGCAAGAGGCGCAGGAAAGGCTCCACGCAGACGGCGTATAACTGGCCGGACATGGGGCATCCCTGGCGCACTCCTCTCCTAAAGCGAAGGGGCGCCGTCAAGGACCCGTTAACCTTAATCAGACACTCCGCGGCGGCGTACAAAAGTCGGATCCGAGTGACGAAATGCGTCCCGAACCCGAAAGCGCGCAGAGTTCCGGGCAGATAGTCGTGATCCACCCTGTCGAACGCCTTCTCTTGATCGAGGGATAGGAAGGCAACCGACAGACCAGCCTCTTGGGAATAATGGATGAGATCCTGGACCAGATGGATGTTATCGTGGATTGTCCGGCCCGGGACCGTGTAGGACTGGTCGGGGTGGATCATGTGGTCCAGCACAGTGCCAAGGCGAGCAGACATCGCCCTGGCGAAGATCTTGTAGTCCGTGCTGAGGAAGGAGACCGGGCGCCAGTTCTTAAGGAGGCGGAGATCACCCTTCTTAGGCAGCAGGACGATGACTGCCCTGCGCCAAGAGAGGGGCATCTCCCCGGTCGCCAGACTTTCCCCCAGGACCCGCACGTAGTCGCCCCCCAGGACGTCCCAGAACGCCCTGTGGAACTCCACGGTCAGCCCGTCCAGCCCCGGGGATTTTCCCCTCGAGAGCCGGTCGAGGGCACCGGTCAGCTCCGCCAGGCTTAGCGGAGCTTCTAGATTTTCGGCGCCCTCCGGGCTGACCTTCGGCAGGTCCTCCCACAAAACTCTACGCGCTTCCTCGCTGGACGGCTCCGGAGAGAACAGGGCCCCGTAATATTCACGGGCCCTGTTGTTGACGCCCTCCAGATCTGAGACGAGAGAGCCGTCGTCGGCCAGCAGCGTCAAGAGCTGCTTACGGACACTCTGTCTTTTTTCCAGCGAGTAGAAGAAGGGAGAGCCGCGGTCCAGATCCCGCAGGAACCGGATCCGCGACCTCACGAACGCGCCTCGGGACCCGACGAGCTGCAGGTCCTTCAGCGCGGCCTTCTTAGCTTCGTACACCGTCCGCAGGGCCGGGTCCCCAACGACTTGACCGAGACGGGACTCTAGGTCGAGCACCTCTTTTTCTAGGCGCCCGACCTTGGCCGCCCGCCTCTTGGTCGACCCCCTCGCGTACTCTTGACAGAAGACGCGGACGTGAGCCTTACCCACGTCCCACCATAGCCTCAAGGAGGGGAAGCCCCCCTGCTTCCTTCTCCAGTCGGCCCAGAAACGACGGAATGAGTCCTGGAACCACACGTCCTCCAGCAGCTGGTTGTTAAAATGCCAGTACGCGGACCCCGTCCTCGCGCGGAGCGAAGCGAGCTCCGCCCACACCAGGTGGTGGTCCGAACACGGCACCGGCCGCATGGAGGCCCTCGGGACGCAGGAAACGTACGCCCGAGACACGTAAAAGCGGTCGACTCTGGACCATCCTACTCCAGGCCTCACCCAAGTAAAGGCGCTGGAGTCGTGATGGAGATTTCGCCAGACGTCCACCAATGGGAACCAATGCAGGGAGATAGAGGGAAACAAAAAGGAGGCAAAAGCAAAAGACAGAAAGGAGATGAGGAAAAGTGGAGGGCAGAGAAACCCAAGGCAAAGAACAAAAAGGACCATTGTACAGCAAAATTCTAAAAGGACAGAGGGTGTTAAAAAAACAAGCCTAAAGCCTTTGTGTCTTAATGCAAGGAGTATCCGCAATAAGGTGGATGAATTAACTGTGCAAATATATGTTAACAAATATGATGTGATTGGGATTACGGAGACGTGGCTCCAGGATGATCAGGGCTGGGAACTCAACATCCAGGGGTATTCAACATTCAGGAAGGATAGAATAAAAGGAAAAGGAGGTGGGGTAGCATTGCTGGTTAACGAGGAGATTAAGGCAATAGTTAGGAAGGACATTAGCTTGGATGATGTGGAATCTATATGGGTAGAGCTACAGAACACCAAAGGGCAAAAAACGTTAGTGGGAGTTGTGTACAGTAGTAGTGATGTTCGGGAGGGCACCAAACAGGAAATTAGGGGTGCATGCAATAAAGGTGCAGCAGTTATAATGGGTGACTTTAATATGCACATAGATTGGGCTAAACAAACTGGAAGCAATACGGTGGAGGAGGATTTCCTGGAGTGCATAAGGGATGGTTTTTTAGACCAATATGTCGAGGAACCAACTAGGGGGGAGGCCATCTTAGACTGGGTGTTATGTAATGAGAGAGGATTAATTAGCAATCTCGTTGTGCGAGGCCCCTTGGGGAAGAGTGACCACAATATGGTGGAATTCTGCATTAGGATGGAGAATGAAACAGTTAATTCAGAGACCATGGTCCAGAACTTAAAGAAGGCTAACTTTGAAGGTATGAGGCGTGAATTGGCTGGGATGGATTGGCGAATGATACTTAAGGGGTTGACTGTGGATGGGCAATGGCAGACATTTAGAGACTGCATGGATGAAGTACAACAATTGTACATTCCTGTCTGGCATAAAAATAAAAAAGGGAAGGTGGCTCAACCGTGGCTATCAAGGGAAATCAGGGATAGTATTAAAGCCAAGGAAGTGGCATACAAATTGGCCAGAAATAGCAGCGAACCTGGGGACTGGGAGAAATTTAGAACTCAGCAGAGGAGGACAAAGGGTTTGATTAGGGCAGGGAAAATGGAGTATGAGAAGAAGCTTGCAGGGAACATTAAGACGGATTGCAAAACTTTCTATAGATATGTAAAGAGAAAAGTTAGTAAAGACAAACGTAGGTCCCCTGCAGTCAGAATCAGGGGAAGTCATAACGGGGAACAAAGAAATGGCGGACCAATTGAACAAGTACTTTGGTTCGGTATTCACGAAGGAGGACACAAACAACCTTCCGGTTATAAAAGGGGTCGGGGGGTCTAGTAAGGAGGAGGAACTGAGGGAAATCCTTATTAGCCGGGAAATTGTGTTGGGGAAATTGATGGGATTGAAGGCCGATAAATCCCCAGGGCCTGATGGACTGCATCCCAGAGTACTTAAGGAGGTGGCCTTGGAAATAGCAGATGCATTGACAGTCATTTTCCAACATTCCATTGACTCTGGATCAGTTCCTATAGAGTGGAGGGTAGCCAATGTAACCCCACTTTTTAAAAAAGGAGGGAGTTGGAAAACAGGGAATTATAGACCGGTCAGCCTGACATCGGTAGTGGGTAAAATGATGGAATCAATTATTAAGGATGTCATAGCAGTGCATTTGGAAAGAGGTGACATGATAGGTCCAAGTCAGCATGGATTTGTGAAAGGGAAATCATGCTTGACAAATCTTCTGGAATTTTTTGAGGATGTTTCCAGTAGAGTGGACAAGGGAGAACCAGTTGATGTGGTATATTTGGACTTTCAGAAGGCGTTCGACAAGGTCCCACACAAGAGATTGATGTGAAAAGTTAGAGCACATGGGATTGGGGGTAGTGTGCTGACATGGATTGAGAACTGGTTGTCAGACAGGAAGCAAAGAGTAGGAGTAAATGGGTACTTTTCAGAATGGCAGGCAGTGACTAGTGGGGTACCGCAAGGTTCTGTGCTGGGGCCCCAGCTGTTTACATTGTACATTAATGATTTAGATGAGGGGATTAAATGTAGTATCTCCAAATTTGCGGATGACACTAAGTTGGGTGGCAGTGTGAGCTGCGAGGAAGATGCTGTGAGGCTGCAGAGCGACTTGGATAGGTTAGGTGAGTGGGCAAATGCATGGTAGATGAAGTATAATGTGGATAAATGTGAGGTTATCCACTTTGGTGGTAAAAACAGAGAGACAGACTATTATCTGAATGGTGACAGATTAGGAAAAGGGGAGGTGCAACGAGACCTGGGTATCATGGTACATCAGTCATTGAAGGTTGGCATGCAGGTGCAGCAGGCGGTTAAGAAAGCAAATGGCATGTTGGCCTTCATAGCAAGGGGATTTGAGTACAGGGGCAGGGAGGTGTTGCTACAGTTGTACAGGGCATTGGTGAGGCCACACCTGGAGTATTGTGTACAGTTTTGGTCTCCTAACCTGAGGAAGGACATTCTTGCTATTGAGGGAGTGCAGCGAAGGTTCACCAGACTAATTCCCGGGATGGCGGGACTGACCTATCAAGAAAGACTGGATCAACTGGGCTTGTATTCACTGGAGTTCAGAAGAATGAGAGGGGACCTCATAGAAACATTTAAAATTCTGACGGGGTTAGACAGGTTAGATGCAGGAAGAATGTTCCCAATGTTGGGGAAGTCCAGAACCAGAGGTCACAGTCTAAGGATAAGGGGTAAGCCATTTAGGACCGAGATGCGGAGGAACTTCTTCACCCAGAGAGTGGTGAACCTGTGGAATTCTCTACCACAGAAAGTTGTTGAGGCCAATTCACTAAATATATTCAAAAAGGAGTTAGATGAGGTCCTTACTACTAGGGGGATCAAGGGGTATGGCGAGAAAGCAGGAATGGGGTACTGAAGTTGAATGTTCAGCCACGAACTCATTGAATGGCGGTGCAGGCTAGAAGGGCCGAATGGCCTACTCCTGCACCTATTTTCTATGTTTCTATGTTTCTAAGTCGAAGGACCCGACCAGGTCCCTCAACTTCTTCATCGCCGTCATGCTCTGCGGGGCACCGGAGCGGTCCCTCGCCTCGAGGGTGCAGTTAAAATCCCCCCCGAGGACAATGCAGTCGCCGACGTCGACGGAGCCAAGAAGAGCGGACACCTCTTCGAAGAAGCGCCCTGCTGCGGGCTGGGCTGAGGGGCGTACACGTTCACGAGATGGAGCGGCACGTCCCCCAGGCGAACCGTTACGTGCAGCAAGCGGCCTGGCACGGGCTCCTCGACCCCCAAGATCTCCGGCTGAAAATGCGGGCCCAGCAAGATGGCCACCCCACTAGAAGTGGCGGTGAGGTGGCTCATGCGGACCTCTCCTTGCCATTCCAGGAGCCACGTGGCTTCGTCTCCCGGAACGGTGTGGGTTTCTTGCAGGAAGCACACCGCATATTTCCCCTCCCGCAGGAGCGAAAAATTGTTAAATCTACGGCGTGCCTCTCTGCCGTCGTTGATGTTGAGGCTGGCTATGGTTATCTTCATGACTAGAGCATAGTGCAACCTCTACCTAACCTATTGTGTGGGGGGGGGGGTGGAGTCATTTGTTGACCTCCACTCCTTCAGCAGCCCAGCGAGGAACTTTTTGAGCCGGCGCAGCTCAAGGCCTTGCGCCCTTGATAAGGGCCCGCCCGCGGCCATGGTTTTAGCGGCGGCGCGGACGGAAGCGACGAGCAGCCCCGGCTCAGACCATCTTTCCAGGGCCAGACGGGCTTGGTCGCGGCGACCCCGGCACTGGACCAAAAAGTCCCGGAGTTCCTCTGCAGGAATGAGGAGGGTCTCAGCGGCGGACGCGAGCAGATCCACCGCCTCACTGGCAATGGACTCTAGATCTTCTCCCGCATCCCCCACTGAGTCCCCGTCCTCCCCCGGGAGGTCGCCGCTAGCAGCCGGCCCGTCGACCGCACGAGGTACGGCAAACGGCCCGGCCTCTCCAACCGGCCCTGGCTCTGCCCCGATCCCACCCCCAGGATCGTCGGCAGAGGAGTCCCCACTGGGCTCTTTTAAAAGTGGTGCTGGGTCGGGAAGCGACAGCGAAAGGGGTTGCTCCTCCGCCCCAGGAGCCGGGGAACACGGAGAGACCTGGTTTAGGAAATTCTCCAGGTCCACCAAGTCCCTCAGCTCCAAAGTAGGGGGCGAGGGTTGTTGTTCTTCCCCCTCCCCGCCGCCACCCCCCGGCCCAGCGTGTGGATGTATATTTCAGTTGTCTGCAGTGTCAGTTTCTGCCGAGTCGAGCAAATCCCGGGGGAAGTTGGGTATTGGCTGGGCGGGCTCAGGTTCGGCCTTTTCGGCCCCGCCCGCCTCAGTCCCCGGGACGCTCGACCCGGCGGCTACGCATTCTTCCGCTGGCCCCACGCCCCCTACGACAGGCAGATCTTCCACGCCATCCCCAGGAGGCAGCGGCTGGGCAGCCTCGACTGCCTCACCCTCCCCGGGGACAGATTCCTCGCGCCTACAGCGCAATTTTGGGGCGCTGGTGGGGGACGCGGGACACGCAGCGGGCACCGCCTCCTCCGCGGAGGGATGTTGTTCCCCCTCCGCCTCATTGGGGCGGTGCCTCCTTTTGTTCCTGGGGGTGCGCGGTGGCAGGTAGACCTCCATGTCTGCCGAGGCCTCCCGCTCCGCACCCCCCTTTTCCTTATCTTGCCCTCGCCTGAGCACCTCTGCGGTATTGGTCAAGGGCTCGGGCACGGGCTCAGGGCACCCCGTGCTCGCCGGTGACTGGGTTGGGCTGAGCGCGGTGGTCAAATTTTCTGGCGCACTGAGGGGACCCGCCTCTAGATGTCTCGTCTTCTTCCGCGCCTTCTTTTCGATCGGACGCTCTCCCTTCCCCCCGCCGGAGGCCGTGAAATCAAAGGCCCCCGACGATGCCCGCGCACCTATGGCTCCCGGCACGTGGACGCAACTAGGGGGAGGGGTGGCAGCGGCGCCAGCCTTGGCCGCCTTCGGTGGTTTGGCGGCCTTGGAGCCGGGGCAGTTCTTGCGAACGTGCCCCACCTCTCTGCAGGCATGGCACCGCACGCCGTCCGACGTCCAGAAGATGCGGTAGGCAGTCCCCTCGTGCACCACATTAAAATAACCCTCCGTCGTCTCCTCCCGCGCCAGCCGGACAAAGAGCTGGCGGCGGAAGGAGAACACATGGCGCAGGCTGCTCTCCCTGAGGCCGAGCGGTATGGGGTTGATCCCCGACCTTACCTCCCCCAGTTGTTGTAGGTGAGGGAGGAGGAGCTCAGTGGGAACAAAGGGCGAGACGTTAGATATGATGACTCTCTGCGCGGTGGCCTCGAGAGGGTCCACCGGCAGGAACGTCCCGCCCACCGTGAGCCCCCTTTCGAGGGCCAGGGACACCGCCCGCTCCGACCCCAGGAAGAACACAGCCTTCCCAGACATCTTAGAGACTGCGACAATGGCCGAGGGGCCGACTACCCCAGCCATCGCCCGCACGCACTCCTCGATGCTCATTGTGGGGTGAGTGTAGCTCTTGACACCGTGTTTTTTTGTAATCAATCTGAAAGGTGGCAGGGCAGCAGGAGGCGCAGGAGGTGCCGTGGATATCGACGCCGCCTGCGCATATGTCTTTGCTGACCCCGCCACCGGCGTGGATGGAGTCGCCATCACAGGGTCCCTTTAAGGGCTACACCCACCCCAAAGTCACAGGCCTTAATGGTCTTTAAATGGCCTCGTTCAAAAGACTGAGCAGAGGAGCTCTTAACGAGGCACACCTCTCCCCTAGTGGACAATTGGGGAGGGGCCTTGCTCCCTCTGCTCAGTTGTTTTAATTGTTTTTGTAAATTAAGAAAAAAAGGGGCTCTCAGAGAGAGAGGGGAGAAACAGAGAGTAACAGAGAAAGAGAGAGGGGGGTGGGAAGGGGGGGAAACTGCGAGGGCAGGTCTCCCTTCGCAGCTGTGGGTGGGTGCAATCCCCAGATGGCAAACAAAAATAGTCTTTGGGGTGGTCTTCGGGTGAGGGGAGAAGATGTCTTCACCTGGTGCAGCTGGAGCCACACAGGCACACACTCCCAACGATGTTCAATAGGGTGGATTAATTGTTTCTTCAGCCAGGTAGCTCCAGCTATCCCAGGCTAGGCAATGGGGGAGGGGTGCTTCAAAGGTGTGTGGGGCCTAGTTGTAAGCAAGGCCCCCACACACACTTCCACACACACACACACCCCGCGATGTTCCGGCCCCCGACTGGTCTTCTTTCCTCCCCCCACTGATACAGCAAAGTCTTTTAGGGACTGCACCAATACACCCACCTGTAGAATGGTAGAGTCTCCCTCCTTCCACACTGGATGTTGTTGTTGGTCTTTCCCCCTCTCTCCAACTCTTTGTAGAAATGGTAAAGTTGTTCAAGTTTTCTGCTTTTTCCTCCTCTCCCTCTGGGTGAATGTTGGTGGTGAAGCCCCTTCCTTCCTTCTCTTCCTGGGCTGATTCACAGGCCCAGCCAGGAGCTACAACAGGAGCTGCTCTCCTCACTGCTCACTCAGCCAACTGAGCAGGACACGCCTCCAAAGCTCCACGATTGGTCCTTGTGCATGAAACTCTTTTTGGCATACACGAGGATCGAACCCGCGACCTTAACTTTATCAACACCAGGCTTTAATCAATCAAGCTAACTGACGTTGCCCAAAAAGATAGTTTGCAGGTGCAGCAGGTAATCGGGAAGGTGAATGGAATGTTGGCCTTCATTGCGAGAGGGATGGAGTACAAAAGCAGGGAGGTCCTGATGCAACTGTATAGGCCGCACCTGGAGGACTGCGTGCAGTTTTGGTCACCTTACTTAAGGAAGGATATACTAGCTTTGGAGGGGGTACAGAGATGATTCACTGGGCTGATTCCGGAGATGAGAGGGTTACCTTATGATGATAGATTGAGCAGACTAGGTCTTTACTCGTTGGCGTTCAGAAGGATGAGGGGTGATCTTATAGAAACATTTAAAATAATGAAAGGGATAGACAAGATCTAGGCAGAGAGGTTGTTTCCACTGGTCGGGGAGACTAGAACTAGGGGGCACAGCCTCAAAATACGGGGGAGCCAATTTAAAACTGAGTTGAGAAGGAATTTCTTCTCCCAGAGGGTTGTGAATCTGTGGAATTCTCTGCCCAAGGAAGCAGTTGAGGCTAGTTCATTGAATGTATTCAAATCACAGATAGATAGATTTTTAACCAATAAGGTAATTAAGGGTTACGGGGAGCGGGCGGGTAAGTGGAGCTGAGTCCACGGCCAGATCAGCCATGATCTTGTTGAATGGCAGAGCAGGCTCGAGGGGCTAGATGGCCTACTCCTGTTCCTAATTCTTATGTTCTTATAATCGCCATAAATCCTGACTTAAATCACTTTTGAGTACTGGAACAATCGGGCTGGCCCACTCGCTAAATTCCACTGGGGACATGATGCCCTCGCGTTGCAGCCTGTCCAGCTCGATTTCCACTCTCTCCCTCATCATATGAGGTACCGCTCGCGCCTTGTGGTGAATGGGTCGTGAATCTGGGGCCAAGTGGATCCGCACCTTCGCCCCGGAAAAGTTTCCAGTGCCTGGCTCAAAAAGGGAAGGAAATTTGTTAAGAACTTGGGTACATGAGGCCTCATCGACATGTGATGTCATCCCAGTTCCAGCGGATTTTGCCCAGCCAGATCCTTCCAAGCAGTGTGGGGCCATCGCCCAGGACAATCCAAGTGGCAGTTCGTGCACCGTGCCCTAGTAGGTGACCTTGACCATGGCGCTGCCCAGGACAGTGATAAACTCTTTGGTGTACGTTCTCAGTTTCGTGTGGATGGGGCTCAGAGCTGGTCTGAATGCCTTGTTGTACCACAGTCTCTCAAATATCTTTTTACTCATGATGGATTGGCTAGCGCCAGTGTCCAGTCCCATGGCTACGGGTAAGCCATTCAATTTTACATTTAGCATTATAGGTGGACATTTTGTCGAAAATGTGTGCACCCCGTGTACTTCAGCATCTGTCTCCTCTTTCTGAGGCTCTAAATTGCTTTGATCCACCATGGACCGATCTTCCTCTGCCACATGTTGGTTAGCAGGTTTTGCAGAGCTTGCAGCTCGTTTGCAAGCTCATTGGTGGTGCCCCATTGTTCCACAGCTCTTGCAAACATACCCTTTGAAGCGGCATGAATAGGCTGAATGGAAGCCTCCACAACACCAACAAGGTGTGAATTGCCTTGCATTAATCCTTTGTTGGGGACTCTGAGTCATCTGGGTCACCTGAGGCCTGCTGGCAGTTGCAGACTCGTGGGTTCTGCCCTGTACATTTCTGCTCGCAAACACAGTTCCAGTTAATTTATGAACATTGCTAGCACTTGTGTGCTGAGAGATTTGTTTAGTGTTATCACTGGTGGACATAAACACCTGTGCTATCGCAATGGCCTTACTGAGGGGCAGTGTCTTTACAGTCAAAAGTTTTCGTAGGATGGTCTCGTGGCCAATGCCCAGTACAAAAAAGTCTCTGAGCATTTGCTCCAGGTAGCCATCAAACTCACATTGTCCTGCAAGTTGCCTTAGCTCGGTGACGTAGCTCGCTACTTCCTGACCTTCAGATCGCTGGCACGTGTAGAATCGATACCTCACCATCAGCACGCTCTCCCTCGGTTTAAGATGCTCCCGAACCAGTGTACACAGCTCCTCATATGACTTATCTGTGGGTTTCACTAGAGCCAGAAGATTCTTCATGAGGCTGTAGGTCGGTGCCCCACAGACCGTAAGGAGGACCGCTCTCCTTTTTGCAGCGCTTCCTTCTCCGTCCAGCTCGTTGGCTACAAAGTACTGGTCTAGCCGTTCGACATAGGCTTCCCAGTCCTCACCCTCCGAGAACTTTTCCAGGATGCCCACAGTTTGCTGCATCTTTGCGTTGGATTCGTATTCTCATCGCCAGTTGTTGTGTTCCTAACACAGATGAGACTGCACACAGGGAGGTTAAAGTAACAGTTTCCTCAGTCTTTAATAAGACACTCCAAAGTGAGTAACAGGCCTTAGGGGCCGGCTTATATACAATGCTCCCAAGGGATGCTGGGATCCCTTGGGACTTCAGGGGATGAGCTCCCTGTGGCGGAACATGGGAGTGCATGCTTTACAGATACACAACAGAACCGATGTGCGAAATGTCACTAATGGTGTAAACCATACTGGGTTCATCACTATCTGGGTTGTCCACATCAAATATGCTGCAATGAGCGACAGATACTCACAAAATGGTTCATTTTACCACATGCAGAGCATTTCTTCTCACGTGCAGGATAGTTAGGACTCTTTGCTGAGTGTGATTTGTCCCCACAGTTAAAGCAGTGGAAGTTAAGCCCGTGATCCATAGTGGGCGGTTTATTACTAGCCCTAGATCTCTGCTGTGATTTCCGCTTTGGATGGACGCCTTGCACATGGGCTGTAGTTGAAGTCTACTGCACAGGGGGAGCAGGGGATCTGATTGCTTTTGAATCGGAAAGCGCTGACTCGATTTGTATGGCCAAATTAGTTGTTTTGTCCAATGTCAATTTATCATCCCATTAGCAAGCGTTCCCGAATGCAGGAGATCGTTGTTTTCTCAATAATTTGATCCCTGATAATTTCCTCTGTGACTGCTCCAAAGTTACACGTAGCGGCCAGTTCATAATGAAATGATGTACTGTTTGATTGGTTCACCGTTCCCTTGCCCCCTTGGACAAAATTTGTATCTCTCCATCTCGATACTTTTCTTTGGCCCAAAGTAGTTCTCTAGGGCATTTACCATTTTGTCATAGGACTCCGTGTCTTCGATTTGGCCAAAGTGCGTTGGCCTTCGGTGCCGAGACAGTGGATAAGTATTGCACGGCGGCGAGCTGGTGTTACGTTGTCACCATCTAACCCACTCACCGTGGTGTAGGTAGAAAAGCTTTGTATCCATCTCGGCCACGGGATTGGAGAGTCCCCGGGTGTGGAGAGGAAAGGGGGAGTAGGGAGATTAATTTGATTCATCCTCGTCGCCAAATTATGTTGTGTACGTAAATAAACAGACTAACTGAAACAGGAGTGGTGTAACTAACTAAATGCTTTATAGCAACTCCCAAAAAAGCGTACAAAACCAGCATGTTTACAGCAGGTGTGAATAGCCCCCACAGGGTCCTGTCTAGTGAGGGTTCGTGTAACATATCCTCATCATCATTGGCAGTTCCTCGGAATCGAGGACGACTTACTTCCACTCTAAAAATGAGTCCTTATGTGGCTGAACAGTTCAATATGAGAACCACTGTTCCTGTCACAGGTGGGACAGATAGTCGTTGAGGGAAAGGGTGGGTGGGACTGGTTTTCCGCACGCTCTTTCCGCGCCAGCGCTTGATTTCTGCATGTTCTCGGCGATGAGACTCGAGGTGCTCAACGCCCTCCCGGATGCACTTCCTCCACTTAGGGCAGTCACTGGCCAGGGATTCCCAGGTGTCAGTGGGGATGTCGCACTTTATCAGGGAGGCTTTGCGAGTGTCATGTAACGTTTCCTCTGCCCACCTTTGGCTCGTTTGCCGTGAAGGAGTTCCAAGTAAGCGCTTGCTTTGGGAGTCTCGTGTCTGGCATGCAAACAATGTGGCCTGCCCAGCGGAGCTGATCAAGTGTGGTCAGTGCTTCAATGCTGGGGATGTTGGCCTGGTCGAGGACGCTAACATTGGTGCGTCTTTCCTCTTAGGGGATTTGCAAGATCTTGCGGATACATCATTGGAGGTATTTCTCCAGTGACTTGAGGTGTCTACTGTACATGATCCATGTCTCTGAGCCATACAAGGAGGGCGGGTATTACTACAGCTCTGTAGGCTATGAGCTTGGTGGCAGATTTGAGGGCCTGGTCTTCGAACACTCTTTTCCTCAGGTGGCCGAAGGCTGCACTGGAGGTGGTGTTGAATCTCGTCGTCAATGTGTGCTTTTGTTTATAAGAGGTTCCCGAGGTATGGGAAATGGTCCACGTTGTCCAGGGCTACGCAACAGCTGCAGGAAAAATGCAGGGAGCGGCACCAGCCCTTATACATGGCCTTCTTTGACCTTATAAAGGCCTTTGACGCCGTCAATCGCAAGGGTCTATAGAGCATCCTCTTCCGTTTCGGATGTACCCAAAGGTTTGTCACCATCCTCTCCCTGCTCCATGACAACATGCAGGCCGTGATCCTTACCAACGGATCCATTACAGACCCAATCCATATCCGGACCGGAGTCAAGCAGGGCTGCGTCATCGCCCCAACCTTCTTCTCAATCTTCCTCGCGGCCATGCTCCACCTCACAGTCAACAAGCTCCCCGCTGGAGTGGAACTAAACTACAGAACCAGTGGGAACCTGTACAACCTTTGTCGTCTCCAGGCCAGGTCCAAGACCACCCCAACCTCTGTCGTCGAGCTACAGTACGTGGACGACGCCTACGTCTGCGCACTTATCATAGGCAGTCCCTCGAATCGAGGATCACCCGCTTCCACGTCGAAAAGGTATTTCAATGACGGGCCTAATATTCTAGATCCCGAACTACAACCTGAAGGGCGGAAGATGCCTGTGCGTGGATTTTTTTTACGTGTGGTGGCCGTGGCACACCAGCTTGACAGAGATAGGTCTTAGTCCAGTGGCAAGGGTTAACCAGGACGACTGGAGACCAGCTCTGCTGCACGGATCGAGTGCGCACACATATAGCAGTGTGGGCTGGCCCGTGCTGTCCCTGGGCCCTCGCCTCTTCTGGGCCCCGAACACTCACCTCTCCTGGGCCCTGATCACATCCCTCTATGAACTCTTGCCGCTCCTGCTGTACCTGCCCGCACTGCAGTCAGCCGTCACCTTCCTGCAGCAGCACGTTGCTCCCTGCCGTGATATGCCGCCGCACACTGCTCCCACCAATGGCCCCGACCTGCTGAGGGTCTTGCAGGCCTGGACCACGCTGATTTCCGGCCTTTTGGAACTTACATGCGTCTGCACACATACAGAGGCTGAACTCCAAGTCATAGTCAATGTGTTTACTGAGGCGTACCAAAGCATGGGCCTTATGCTAACCATCCGTGAGACAAAGGTCCTCCACCAACCGGACCCTGCCACATAGCACACAACAAAGGAGTAATATTTTAGCTGGATAAAGTTTAAGATTATCATATCTAAACTTTATAACCAGGCCCATAATAATTTTCATAATTTAACAGCCAGGATAAACTGTTTGATTGACACATGCCCTGGACGAACCATCCCAGATCCCAGCAGTCCACAGTGCCAAGCGGCACCTCTTGCCCCGCTCACCCTCCTCGGCCGCGGCCCCGCGCCTGCGCGCCCCAGACGCACTGACACGTACATCCTCGCGCGCTCAGCCCAGCCTGCTGCCGGAAGAGCGCGCCGTGGCCCGCCCGCCGCCGCCGGCGCGTCCAATCGGAGGACGGAGCCGCGGGGAGCGCGACACGCCATTGGCCGGCTGGCGGGCGCTTCCGGTGTCGGGCGAGGTTGCGCCGCCGTGCGGTCCGAGCCGGGGGTTGGATGGAGTGAGTGCCGCGGCGGGTAGGTAAAGCCTGGGGATCAGGGGCCCGCGCCGCAGCGACATAGTCCGCTCACTGCCCCCCAGACTCCCCCCATCCACCCCCCCCACTCTCTTTCCCTCCCCCCACTCTCTTTCCCCCCCCCCACTCTCTTTCCCCCCCCCCCCCACTCTCTTTCCCCCCCCCCCCCACTCTCTTCCCCTCCCCCCACTCTCTTCCCCCCCCCCACTCTCTTTCCCCCCCCCCCCCCCCCCACTCTCTTCCCCCCCCCACTCTCTTTCCCCCCCCCCCACTCTCTTTCCCCCCCCCCACTCTCTTTCCCCCCCCCCACTCTCTTTCCCCCCCCCCACTCTCTTCCCCCCCCCCCCACTCTCTTCCCCCCCCCCCCACTCTCTCCCCCCCCCACTCTCTTTTCCCCCCCCCCACTCTCTTCCCCCCCCCCACTCTCTTTCCCCCCCCCCACTCTCTTCCCCCCCCCCCCACTCTCTTCCCCCCCCACTCTCTTCCCCCCCCACTCTCTTCCCCCCCCCACTCTCTTCCCCCCCCCCACTCTTCCCCCCCCACTCTCTTCCCCCCCCCCCACTCTCTTCCCCCCCCCCACTCTCTTCCCCCCCCCCCCACTCTCTTCCCCCCCCCCACTCTCTTCCCCCCCCCACTCTCTTCCCCACCCCCACTCTCTTCCCCTCCCCCCCACTCTCTTTCCCCCCCCCCCACTCTCTTCCCCCCCCCCACTCTCTCCCCCCCCCACTCTCCCCCCCCACTCTCTCCCCCCCCCCACTCTCTCCCCCCCCCACTCTCTCCCCCCCCAATCTCTTCCCCCCCCCCCACTCTCTTTCCCCCCCCCCCACTCTCTCCCCCCCCCCACTCTCTTCCCCCCCCCCCACTCTCTTCCCCCCCCCCACTCTCTCCCCCCCCCCACTCTCTTCCCCCCCCCCACTCTCTTCCCCCCCCCCACTCTCTCCCCCCCCCCACTCTCTTCCCCCCCCCCACTCTTCCCCCCCCCCACTCTCTTCCCCCCCCCCACTCTCTTCCCCCCCCCCACTCTCTTCCCCCCCCCCACTCTCTTCCCCCCCCCCCACTCTCTTCCCCCCCCCCACTCTCTTTCCCCCCCCCCACTCTCTTTCCCCCCCCCCACTCTCTTCCCCCCCCCCCACTCTCTTCCCCCCCCCCACTCTCTTCCCCCCCCCCACTCTCTTCCCCCCCCACTCTCTTCCCCCCCCCCCACTCTCTTCCCCCCCCCCCACTCTCTTCCCCCCCCCCCACTCTCTTTCCCCCCCCCCACTCTCTTCCCCCCCCCACTCTCTTCCCCCCCCCCACTCTCTTCCCCCCCCCCCACTCTCTTCCCCCCCCCCCCACTCTCTTCCCCCCCCCCCCACTCTCTTCCCCCCCCCCCACTCTCTTCCCCCCCCCCCCACTCTTCCCCCCCCCCCCACTCTCTTCCCCCCCCCCCCCCACTCTCTTCCCCCCCACTCTCTTCCCCCCCCCACTCTCTTCCCCCCCCCCACTCTCTTCCCCCCCCCCACTCTCTTCCCCCCCCCCCACTCTCTTCCCCCCCCCTCTTCCCCCCCCCCCCACTCTCTTCCCCCCCCCCCACTCTCTCCCCCCCCCACTCTCTTCCCCCCCCCCCCACTCTCTTCCCCCCCCCCCCCACTCTCTTCCCCCCCCCCCCCACTCTCTTCCCCCCCCCCCCACTCTCTTCCCCCCCCCCACTCTCTTCCCCCCCCCCCCACTCTCTTCCCCCCCCCCCCACTCTCTTCCCCCCCCCCCCACTCTCTTCCCCCCCCCCCCACTCTCTTCCCCCCCCCCACTCTCTTCCCCCCCCCCCACTCTCTTCCCCCCCCCCACTCTCTTCCCCCCCCCCACTCTCTTCCCCCCCCCCCACTCTCTTTCCCCCCCCCCCCACTCTCTTCCCCCCCCCCCCACTCTCTTCCCCCCCCCCCACTCTCTTCCCCCCCCCCCACTCTCTTCCCCCCCCCACTCTCTTCCCCCCCCCCACTCTCTTCCCCCCCCCCACTCTCTTCCCCCCCCCCACTCTCTTCCCCCCCCCCCCACTCTCTTCCCCCCCCCCACTCTCTTCCCCCCCCCCCACTCTCTTTTCCCCCCCCCCCCACCTCTTTCCCCCCCCCCCCACTCTCTTCCCCCCCCCCACTCTCTTCCCCCCCCCCCAC